>NC_141612.1:30289680-30592180 GCF_047967505.1 Dipteris shenzhenensis
AACTGACCTCCCTCGCTGAGAAGGCCAAACCGTGCCCATGACATGGCAATCCATAGGCCCATAGCTGTACTTGGAAAATCAAGTCTACTTTCAAGCACAGTGAAACAAACTTGCTAGAAGTAGAAAGTAAATACCGAAAATACAACTAAGGCCATCTACACTTTGTTTCAGGAGAAATGTGGAATTTCAATCAGTTCGATAAAGGTGTAAGAAGATCTAGCCAAGATGAATGCTAGTCTCTGTTATTCCAGAACCAAATATCTTGACAATAGTTGTTTGGAAAAACACCACACCAATAATGTCTATAGTGCGAACTAAAAGCTATGCACTGGTCTACATTCAGAAGGATCCATTTGAGCCTTTCAAACAATCAAATTTGGGCATAATTCTTTGCATACAAAAGAATGTAAATGAAAATCCATACATGCAATACAGGCCTATGTACATACACCGAGATCCTCACTAGGTATATAGTTGCATGTTCATGTCTATACAATGCGCATATGCATGCATTTATTTTTTTGCACAGTGTTAACGGGAAAGTATAGGTGTGAGTAGAAAAGATATTGGCCACTCAAAATCACTATAAATGAAAACGCTCATAAAGGTTGTATGCTTGGATGCATATTCTTCAAAAATTGAATTATTTCACTGCATCCTAAGATAAATCATCCGAGAACATTCGGAAAAAGTACCTTCAAGGATCTTGAGAAAGTTGACTCCACAGATAGTTTTCGGCTTCACTGCAGGCCATAAAAGGATGCACATGTGTTAGGGCAGCACAGAAAACCTTCAGAGTGATGATTTCTTTTAAGGCAGCTCCCTATCCACTCAAAGCACTAATGACAGTAGACCACTGAACATCACTTTTTCAAAATATACAAAACAGGTGAGCTGTTATTCTGAGCGAATCCATGATTAAACCATGAGGAGAAAAAAGCCAAAATGCCACAATCACGCCCAAGTGAACCTCACTGCTCCATCCCTAGCAAAAGTCTCCTGAACATATGCACTGCCGCAGGGTGTGTTTGATCTACCACCAAACCTGAGACATAATTCCTCTATCCTCAATCCATTCCCCCTTTTGGAGTTGAATATAGAATATGAGAGATGATGCCAAAACACCTTAACAAGTCTTCTATCAGCACGTAAGGTCCTGACATAAGAACAGTCCTATTGCTTCCTCCGTAGAGAGCAATGAGACAATGGTGAGAAGATGATCCAGTTAATCTACATCTCCTTGTCTAGATGGTCTTGAACTATATCTAAGTGCACGGCATTGCATTTTCCATCATGGCAAATCACTAGGAGTGTCACTTTATATGCAGTGGTCAAGATAGAAGAGGGGACCTGCTTCCATAGTACGTGCCTGGAAGGCTTTTAGGAAGCTTATACAGTCAATGAACTGACTGTACGCAGTCCTCAGCATCCATACGGAATCTTTGCAACAGTTCATAGGCAGTCCGTAAATGATCCGTACCTAGCAACCATGCCCTCCGTACACGATCCCATGCATCAGCCCGTACAAAGCCCGTACGGCTCTTTCCAGCCCTCAGCCAATGCATGTCGCCCGATGCAAGGCCACCCTTATGCATCTTCCGTACGACCATTCGCATACACCCCCGCGTGCAGTCTTTCTCCAAGCCTTAGTGCTCCCGTAACACCGCTCTCTCATCTTCCTTTTGCTCCCACAACCTTACGTGGGTATGTCACGGGGACGTGGTGGTGATGGTGAAGTGTCTAAACTAACTGTCACTGAATTTGGCCTAGGGTACCAAGCTAGGGGCCTTAGTTAATGCCCAAAAGGTACCTATGATTTCATGTGCAACAAGTGCAACTCCTGGTGCTATTAGAGTGGTTTCATTTTCTAAGGTCATTGGTTTGGTTCAATGGGGTCATCCTTTAAAAACTGATCCCCTAGAGATCCTTCAAAATAGGGTCATTGGTTCCTTTGCACTAGGGTTACCTGGAAGGCCCTGGAGCCCTTCCTTTCCCTTCCTTGCTGATTTGAGACTTCTCCCCTACCAGAGCAGCCTCATCCTCTTCATGGCGGATTTTTGCAACTCTCCCTTTGCTTGCTGATGTCACCACAATGTAAATATCCTAAGTCAAAGTACAGTTGACCATTTATTTGATCATAATTAAAGAGTTTTATATGTGTTAATTATGGTCAAAGAATTCTTTTAATGGTCAAAGGATTGACTACGGTCAAAGATACTTGACTCTAGTCAAGTAAACCTGACTTCGGTCGGGGAGACTTGGTTTATTACCAAGAGGGTTAACTGCGGTTAACCACAGAACTACAGAGCTGACTACGGTCAGGGAGTGTTGACTTCGGTCAACAAGACTTGGCATGCGCCAAGAGGGTTAACCACGGTTAACCAAGATGTGCCAACTTCGGTTGGAGAGTTGTGCCAACTTCGGTTGGAGAGACTTGGCTATAATTAAGGCGCCTCGACCCTTGGTCAAAGCTCCTTAATTATGATCAAAAGTGTTGACTCCGGTCAACCAGAAAATAAATATATTTTTTTTATATTTGTTTAGGTGTGCACATGTATTCAGTGGGGACGCCCACAGTGACTAGAATTAGTCCACAGTGTGTTATTTGCATGCAAAGCGCTAACAATTAATGGGTGCCATGGTGGTGCGCTTTAATTAATTGTTGCAAGTACTAGGAAGAGTTATTTTTCCTAAGTGCTACAGGAGCCTAACAAGCATCTAGGAGGCGGTTTGTGTGACCAAGTGCTTTGAAGACTCTAGAGTGGCCCTTAGTGGCATGTAATAGGACTTAGTCTAAATTTTAGACAAGTGGCATGTTGCCAATTTGAAATGAGCTTGAAGCTCTTGTAATGAATGATTCACGTTTTGGATTTTTGGAATATATCAGACAGCTTTACGCTGAACTCTTGTAACAGATTCTCTTCAAGAAATAAAATACCTTCGGGGGGGTCGAGCCCGACATGTTGTCCTGGGCCCGCGTGAGGATCTGTAGAGAGAGAGGTAGTGAATTGCATTGGTATCAGAGCTATTGGCTTGTCTCTTTCCTTGGAGATGACGGTCTGAGAGAATTGGACGCCAAATTGTAGCGCAGGTTTTGAATCCTGATGTTGAAGCCTTGAGGGTAGCGTTAATTCTGGAGTTGCACGCATAGCGTACCCCAAACCCAAGAGATGGCGTCAGAGATATCCTTGTAATGGTCCAGGATTGAAGACATCAATACTACCATTTCGATGGATGTTGGCTGCTAACCGATTTCTAGGACTCCCAGACAATTGTATCGAGAGGTGCTTGGCATTGCGTTGAGCTTGATAATTCCGCAGGCCAGCCAAAGGTGTAACCTGCGTATCCTATTCTTGCACCATCATTTCGAATAGTGTCGGAGATGTACTGCTTCGTTCCAGGGGAGAGGAAGAAATTGTCGATCATAGGAGAAACACGCTCTGGCGTACGCAGTCATGGCTCCATCCTGATTTCGACGCCAAACCCTGTAAATTCTGAGTCGTCGTCTGCTGACGTCTGACGGAAGACTTTCCGATGGGAATTTACGTGCCTCGTAAAGAGTTTTGGATGTATGTGCGTGCAGATGATTAATTGGCGCCGAGACACTATTGCTGGCTAGGCACAAGTCGCGCCATCGTTCCATTTCCGTGCAGGAGGCTCACAGTTGACACGTGTCACACACGCAATCAGACAAACTGACGTGGCAAGTTGCTGACGTGGCATGCAGGCCTGAGGGGTGCTGACGTGGCAGTACATGTGGCAGCCAGATCAGATGCTGATGTGGCACTGACACATGGCAGACAGGGGGCTGATGTGGCAGACTTGAGGTTAGGCTAACCTCACCTTGGTTAGTGGACTGGTTAGAGGTCCAGTTAGTTGACCCAACCAGACCAGTCTGGTCACTGTAACCAGACTGACCAGTCCAGTTAGTCTAGTTGCAGACTAACCTAACCAGAACCAGTCAATCTGGTTAGAGTAACCAGCAGTTACCCATCTGGTTACTGTTTTATTTTATTTTTTTTAAAGGACAGTTGCAGAGACTGTTTCTGCTAGCAGTTTTTGCCTAACTTTTACTGTCAGAAAAGCAGCAGAAAAGTAGAGAAATCAGAGATTTGCAGAAAAGAGAAAATGTATGCCTTTGTGCACTGGAAAGATGAATTAGATGCATTCTGAGTGCTTTTTGCAGCAGCCTGAAAAGGGGCAATACAGTTGTTGATGCTTTAGCAACTTTGTGGGTTTATGCTTTGAATTGACAGCCCATTACTGGCACAAGTTGTGAATGCAAGGCACCTCTTGTTGAGGTACTTTCTTTCTGAAAAGCAAAGGCAGCGTGCATCAGTTGCATACATAGTGTGTGTGAGAAACTTGCAGATCTCAGACAAGTTGTAAGAAGATGGCTCAATCACCTATCCAGTGGGATTCACAAGATAGGGATGCACATCCAAATCAGAGAAGTGTGCAACAAACTTAGCAAGAATTTGAGCAGATGGTACGCACTCGTATACAAGAGATGGAAAATCTCAGAAAGGATCCAAGGGCTCAGCATTTGTTTCAAGCAAAAGCTATGCCTAATGCAGTATATGATGTGCCAATGCCAGAGGCACACTCTCGTGTACAGCGAGAGAAAGAGAGATATCATAGGGGACGGTCCCATAGCAGGAAGAGATCGAGGCATCATCACCAACTCCTAGTCCATCACCGTCTACCTCGAGTTCGACTTCTGTATCTTCTTCTTCATCAGATAAACCATCAAGGAAAAGAAGGAAACACAAGAAGTCTAGGAAGAGAAAGTCTTCCAGAGAGACCAAGGAATTCAAAGAGGGAGGTAAATCTGTCAAGTTTATGGCCTACAATGGACAGTATGGTCATACAGACAAAGCATTGCAGTTCATCAGGCAGTTTGATGCTGCATTCGGTACATAAAAGTTTTCAGAATCCTCCAAGTTAAGAATGGTCAGTTTGCACTTGACAGTGATAGCTAGTGTATGGTGGAGTGCACAGACCACAGATGGGTCAGCCCCAAAGAAGTGGAAGGACTTCAAGAAAGCCTTCTACCAGCAGTTTATGCCTAAACAGTTTAGAGACCATGTTCTTCATGATTGGGACAGTTTGCATATGGATGCAGGAGATACAGTGGATGTGTACAACCAAAAGTTTTGGGATGCTTATTTGCAGGTTGCACCTTTCAAAAAGATCTCCAAAGGAACCCAAATGAGAAAGTATAGAGCAGGTCTCACTCCAAGAATCCAGGCAGTAGTGAATGCTTTGGGGGCAAAGAACATTCAAAACCTTATGCATTCAGCTTCAATAGCTAGTCTTGTGCCGTTACAAGATCCATCCACGGTGCTATCCTTGCATGCAGGACGTGCCGAAAGAAAGAATCTCCATTCACCCCTGAACAGATAGCTGAATTCCGTAGAGATGGGAAATGCTTCAAGTGCGGCAAAGAGGGGCATGTGGCTGCCCAGTGCCCAGAAAAGCCTTCAACTTCGAAGGGAAAAGAGGCAGAGAAGCCACAGGGACCGCAAAAGCCAATGGCACGAGGAATTCCTAACATACTGGGTCATGTTTCAAACCCAGAGGAACGAGAATTGTTGCTATCTTGGGGAAAAGTCAGAGACCAGCAAGCGCTGATTTTATTTGATCCAGGGGCTACTGATAATTTCATATCAGAGGACCTAGCCCTGAGGCTGGGAATAAAGACGGAGGAGTTGGGCAGGGCTTTGGATGCCGATCAGATGTTCTGTGCGAATCCTGTGCTAGTCACTCCCTTGATAGGGAAGCTCCGTCTTCATGTACAGAGTTATGTGGATCAGGAAGACTTCTTCATTTCTCCACTGAAACATCATGATGTAGTCTTGGGAATGCCTTGGTTTCATCGCAAGGCAGTGAAGTTGACTCTTCTTGAAAGAGTGCTAGAGTTTGTGCATAGGGAAAAAAATCAGCGTTTAGTTGCCAGGAATAAAGGGGACACTATCCCCATTGTATCTGATGTTACATGTGGTAAAGCAATAAAGTCTGCAATTTCTGCGTACATGGTCTTTGTAAAAGAAAAAGAGAATGATATGCATGCTGAAATGAATGATGCAGACAAAGATAGGTTTCAGTTTCTTGTAAACTTTAAAGACTGCTTTTCCGATGCTTTGCCAGGGGAGTTACCCTTGGAGAGACCATAAGATCATCAGATAGAGTTAATGCCTGGTAGTGAGCCACCAAACAGACCACCTTATAGAGTCAGTGCGACTCAGAGAGAGGAGATTATGGCTCAGGTACAGGACTTGCTGTCCAAAGGGTTGATTCAGCCTAGCTCGTCTCCTTTTTGTTCCCCTGTACTGCTAGTACAGAAGAAAGATGGTTCATTCCGTATGTGCATCGATTACCGCGCACTGAACAAAATGGCCATCAAGAATAAATTCCCTATTCCGCGCATTGATGATGTGCTGGATCAGTTAAATGGAGCTTCAGTTTTCAGCAAGATAGACTTAAAGAGTGGCTATCACCAAGTGAGGATACAGCCTCAGGATGTGCACAAGACAGCGTTCCGCACTACATTCGGGTTGTATGAATACTTAGTGATGCCTTTTGGGTTGACAAAGGCTCCAGCCACATTTAATAGAATGATGGATCGCATCTTTCGAAAGTACAGGCATTTCACGAGTACTTTCTTTGATGATATCCTAGTATTTTCAAAGACAGAAGAAGAGCACAAGGAAGATCTTGCTATAGTGTTTCAAGAGCTGAGAAATCATCAGCTCTATGCAAACAGCAAGAAACGTGAATTCTTCTTGGAAGAAATGCATTATCTGGGGCATATAATATCCAAGAATGGGATACAGATGGATCCAGCAAAGATCCGTGCCATTCAGGAATGGCCAGAGCTAAAAACTGTGCATGAAGTTCGAAGTTTCCTAGGCCTGTGTTCTTACTACAGAAGGTTTATCAGGCATTTTGCTGATATTGCAGCTCCATTACATGACCTTACTAAGAAAAATGCAGCCTTCACATGGGGAATATCACAAAAGAAAGCATTCAATACACTCAAGGAGAAGTTGACTACAGAGCCTATTCTTGTAGTCTAGGATCTTTATCAATCTTTTGATGTTGATTGCGATGCTTGTGGAGAGTGTGTTGGGGCTGCATTACATCAGAATGGACATGTAGTAGCCTACGAGAGCCGAAGATTGCGTGATGCAGAAAGATATCTGGGAATCTATGAGAAAGAGTTATTGGCTGTAAATCATGCCATCCATACATGGAAGCATTATCTTTTGGGTGCAGATTTTACTGTTAAAACAGATCACTAAAGTCTGAGATACTTTTTGACTCAGACTAAGCTTTCCGAGAAGCATATGAAATGGGCAAATATGCTGTCAATGTATCATTTTCAGATTGTCCATACCCCACGAATTAAAAATAGAGTGGCAGATGACTTGTCCCGAAGACCCCAGGTCAATAATGTTACTATTGCTTATCATCAGGACCTAGAAGGCATGAGGGAGCAATATGCTAGTGATGCAGATTTTGATGAGATTTTACAGCAAATGCAAGAGGGGCAATCCACCAGTCACTATTCCTTGAAAGATGGGTATCTAATGAAAGATGATTGCCTATGCATCACCCAGGAGATGAGGAAAAAGATTTTGGAGGAATGCCATGCACCTCCCTATGCTGGACATAGAGAAATTACAGCAACAACTCTAGCACTAGAGAGAGATTTCTTTTGGCCAGGGATGCGGAAAGATATACATCAGTTTGTTACTGAATGCCTTACGTGTCAGAAAGTGAAGTATGACAGACGAAAGGCACCTGGCCTACTTATGCCTCTTCCCGTGCCTCAGGCACCATGGGAAAGTATTACAATGGACTTTATTTTTGATTTGCCAAGATCAAAGTCAGGGAATGATGGGATTTGGACTATCATTGATAGATTCACCAAGCAAGCTCATTTCATTCCGGTTCGCAAAACCATAAAGGCAGATCATATGGCTAAGCTTTTCATGGCACAGATCTTTAAGCATCATGGTATGCCTAAGTCCATTGTTAGTGATCGGGATCCCAGAATGACCAGTCTATTCTGGAGAGCTTTATTTGATAACATGGGGACGAATTTGAATTTTTCTTATTCTTTCCATCCCCAGACAGATGGTCAAAGTGAAGTAGAAAATTCTACAGCATTATATATGCTAAAATGCTACATGGGTGACCAAGGTTCAGACTGGGAAAAGTACCTACCACTCGTAGAGTTTGCTTAGAATAATACAATACACAGCTCTACAGGGAAAGCCCCCTTTGAGGTCATTTATGGGAAGGTGATTTTGCCACCTATATTGAGGACCAAAGATGAAATATTTGCAGCTGATCAGTTTGTGAGAGACCTCCAGACAACTTACAGCCAAGTCCGGACAGCAATCGAAAGGTCTCAAGAGAAACATAAAAGAGCTGCAGATAAGCATAGGAGACAGTTAGATCTCAAGGAAGGGGATTGGGTACTTTTAAAGTTTGAAAAAGCTAGGCTCCGCAAGTTTAAAGGCAAACAAAAATTGTATGCAAAGTTATCTCCCAGATACTATGGCCCTTTCAGGGTTACAAAAAGAATAAATGAGGTTGCATACAGGTTAGCATTGCCAGAGCATTGGAGGATTCACAATGCATTCCATGTGAGTCTTCTAAAGAAATTCCAGGGGCCAGAGCCTACAGAACCAGTATCAGAGGATCTACTAGAAGTGGATGAGCTGGAGGAGGTCCTTCAGCTAGAGCAAATTGTGTACCATACTGTACGCAAAGGCCCTCAGGGTAAGGAGTTTTACAGGTATCTTGTAAAATTCAAGAATTATACGGCATTAGATGCCAAGTAAATGGACGAAGACATGTTATCCGATCATCCACAGCTTTTGGATGTTTACAAGGAAGCTTTTCAGTTGAGGTCAACTGAATAGAAGCCGAGGGGATGTCACCACAATGTAAATATCCTAAGTCAAAGTACAGTTGACCATTTATTTGATCATAATTAAAGAGTTTTATATGTGTTAATTATGGTCAAAGAATTCTTTTAATGGTCAAAGGATTGACTACGGTCAAAGATACTTGACTCTAGTCAAGTAAACCTGACTTCGGTCGGGGAGACTTGGTTTACCAAGAGGGTTAACTGCGGTTAACCAGAGAACTACAGAGCCGACTACGGTCAGAGAGTGTTGACTTCGGTCAACAAGACTTGGCATGCGCCAAGAGGGTTAACCATGGTTAACCAAGATGTGCCAACTTCGGTTGGAGAGTTGTGCCAAGTTCGGTTGGAGAGACTTGGCTATAATTAAGGCGCCTCAACCCTTGGTCAAAGCTCCTTAATTATGATCAAGAGTGTTGACTCCGGTCAACCAGAAAATAAATAAATATATTTTATATTTGTTTAGGTATGCACATGTATTCAGTGGGGACGCCCACAGTGACTAGAATTAGTCCACAGTGTATTATTTGCATGCAAAGCGCTAACAATTAATGGGTGCCATGGTGGTGCGCTTTAATTAATTGTTGCAGGTACTAGGAAGAGTTATTTTTCCTAAGTGCTACAGGAGCCTAACAAGCATCTAGGAGGCGGTTCGTGTGACCAAGTGCTTTGAAGACTCCAGAGTGGCCCTTAGTGGCATGTAATAGGACTTAGTATAGATTTTAGACAAGTGGCATGTTGCCAATTTGAAATGAGCTTGAAGCTGAATGATTCACGTTTTGGATTTTTGGGATGTATCAGACAGCTCTACGCTGAACTCTTGTAACAGATTCTCTTCAAGAAATAAAATACCTTCGGGGGGGTCCAGCCCGACATGTTGTCCTGGGCCCTAGCAGTGTGGAGAGAGAGAGAGAGAGAGAGAGAGAGAGAGAGAGCTCAACTGCGTATTTCTGCAGCAAATTCAGAGCGTGAGGATCTGTAGAGAGAGAGCTAGTGAATTGCAGCTGAACTGGAATTTCATGCTTCCTTCACGACAGTTCTCCTCCCCTTCGTGCCCTCTGTTGCTGGCATGCTTCTGGGACCTGGACGCTTTCATTTTGGGCCACTTTTGAAGCTGTTTTCGACTTTCTTCATGACAGAAGTTCTTCTTTTCTGCATCTGAAGCCATATTCATGCCATTCCTACTGAGTTCCTACTAGGTTGGATGCCTTGCCGTTGGCCCGGGAGAGGATTGGGGCACTGGTTGTGATACTCTCTTCCTAGGGGTGCAGTGGTTGGCCTTGGGCTCGATAATGGCTTGGAAATGGGAAATGCATTGCTTGGCATGCTGTCAGAC
This sequence comes from Dipteris shenzhenensis, assembly GCF_047967505.1. NCBI lineage: Eukaryota > Viridiplantae > Streptophyta > Polypodiopsida > Gleicheniales > Dipteridaceae > Dipteris > Dipteris shenzhenensis. The sequence continues at coordinate 30,299,958 of NC_141612.1, forward strand.
TGGTCTACTTGTGATTATGCATGTCTGTTGAAAGGAACCAAGGTAATAGCACTGGGAGTTGGTCACTAGCACAGCCACGGGTTGGCGTTGTACTGGGTTGCACCTGCGGGTGAGCTCTTGAAGGGAGTCCCTTTGTATCTTTGAGCTAACCAGTTTAAATAAATACCACAAGGGGCGCCAAGTGTTGGGGCCAACGAGTGTCACTCTCGATGTTTCTGAGCAGGGGCATTCTAGCCTCTCTTGTCTTGAATGGTTACATGATGCTATGCAGTGAAGTTGTATGCTTTGAGTTTTGTTTGTGAGCAAAGGAAATCAATTAAGTTGGCTGTATTTTCATCCTTGTGAGATATTAGAGATAGATACACTGCCCTTAGTGATCTAAGGCCGGTTACAGTGGTTCTGTTGCCAGGACCCTCATCAAATCATCCAGAGGAGTCCCTGGGCAGCTTGGATAGAGAAAGCCTTTGCTGATTTTGGTACAGCCATCCATTGCTTTTGGATATGGATAATATCTGGCTTGGTTATGATGCAGGCTCAGAGACTAACCCAGAGCAGCAGAGCAAGCTGAAAAGTATTGTTGTGGTCTTCCCAAAGAGTTGAGGGACTATTGCACCAAGACACATATCTCCAGCATGTCACAGTTGATAGAGAATGCCAACACAACTTACTCACTCATGCAGGGCAGGGCAGAGTCTCAGGTTTCAAGAGCAACTTCAAGGAGGAGCCAAAGAAACCACAGCAAGCTGGAAAAGTCCCTCTTTAATCAAAGTTTGTGGCAGGACAAAGGAGAAAACAGCAGCCCTCTTCTCTCACTCCTGAGGAGAGGAACAAGTTGTTTACTGAAGGGAGGTGTTTCCTCTGCAAAGAGACGGGTCATAGGGCAGCAGATTGTGTCCTAACAAGAAGAGGAAAGAACCTGCAGCAACTCAGGCTGACACTAATCAAGGCAATAGAGAGGACCCTAGAGGCAAGAAGCCCAAGTGCTGGCCATATACCTAACATTATTGGAGGTGAGCATGATGAGAAGAAGACAGAGATGTGCACAGCATGGGGCAAGCTACAGCATTGTCTGTACTTCTTTGATTTAGGAGCCAAAGCAAATTTCATTACTCCCGAACTTGCAGCTCAATTGGGTCTTCGACCAGAGGAGATTGGTCCTCTTTGTGAGGCCAACATGGCTAATCCGGAGCTTAGTACCCCTATCACTCCTATCATAAGGAAGCTACGGATTCACAGTCAGGGATATGTGCACTATGAGGATTTCTATGTGATGCCTTCACCTGAGTGTGATGTTTTGCTAGGGATGCCTTGGATGTACCGTGTGCATGCTATCATAGATACACATGACAAGAAGCTTACCTTGACTTATAGGGGTAAAACCCAAGTCATTGATGTAAACTCGAAGGGAGAATCAGTCCCAATTGTATCCGCTTCGGCGATTTCCTCTATAATGAAAAAGCATCTTTTTGCGTATTTGATTTTTGTCAAAGAAAAAGAACTTGATGAGGATAACTCTGATTTTTCCAAGCCAGAAAAACAGCAAACTGAGTTTTTATTTCAGTTTCCAAGATTGTTTTTCAAATGAATTTCCAGAGGAGTTACCTCTTGACAGGCCAGAAGATCATACCATTGATATCATTCCTGGCAGTTCTCCACCTAACCGACCACCATACAGGGTGAGTGCGGCACAGCAAGAGGAGATCATGTGTTAGGTGAAAGAATTGTTATAGAAGGGGCTGATTAAGCCAAGCTCTTCTCCATATTGTTCTCCCGTCCTACTTCTACAAAAGAAGGATGGATCTTGGAGAATGTGTATTGACTACAGGGCTTTGAATAAGATCTCTATCAAGAATCGATTTCCTATTCCATGCATTGATGATATCTTGGATCGATTAGATTGAGGCTACAGTCAAAGCAGTAGAGCACTACTTTTATTGGTCTTCACTACGGAAGGATGTTGAGGCTTCTGTCAGGACATACATCACTTGTCAAAAGGTGAAGTATGACAGGCAGAAACAGCCTGGTTTACTTCAGCCTTTGCCTATATCAGATAGACCATGGCAGAGTATCGCCATGGATTTTGTTTTTGATCTCCCTCGCACTCCTTCTGGTCATGATGGCATTTGGACCATAATTTGCAGATTTAGCAAGATGGCTCATTTCATTCCAGTAAGGAAGAAGATTACTTCAGAGCAGATAGCAAAGGAGTTCTTAAAATCTGTTTTCAAGTATCATGGGATGCCTGAGTCTATCGTGAGCGATAGAGATCCACGGATGACCAGCATGTTCTGGAGAGGTTTGTTTGAAGACATGGAAACCCCATTGCTGTTTTCATCTTCTTATCATCCACAGTCTGATGGTCAATCAGAAGAGGCAAATTCTACAGCTTTGGATTTGCTCCGATGCTATGTGTCTGAGCACAAAACAAAGTGGGAACAATACTTGCCACTGATTGAGTATGCATACAACAATACAGTGCACTCTTCCACGGGTAAGGCACCGTTTGAAATAGTGGAAGGAGCGAGGAAGGTTCCTCCTATCTTGTATACAAAGGAGAAAATTTTTGTGGCAGATGAATATGTGGAGGATTTGCGGGCAGGCTATGAAAAGGGTACGTATGCCCTCCAACACAGCCAAGATAAACAGCAAAGAGCTGCGGATAAGCATCGCAGGGACTTGGTTTTCACTGAAGGTGATTGGGTGTTGCTGCGTTTTCTTAAAGCACGCCTCAGGAGCAATAAAGGGAAGGTAAATCTGTACACTAAGCTGAATATGAGGTACTACGACCCCTTTCAAGTTCTTGAGAAGATCAATGAGGTAGCTTACAGGCTGAAGCTACCTAAGCAGTGGACCATCCACAATGCTTTCCATGTTATCTTGTTGAAGCCTTTTCATGGAGAAGTGCCACAGGATATGCCAGTCGAAGAGCAACCTGAAGTTGATGAGCAAGATGAGGTCTTGATTCTTGAGAGCAGATTGTGGATATTGCAAACGATGCGATCTGGATGGAAGAGAGTGAATTGGCAGATTCACCTCAGATTTTACAGCTCTATCTGGAGGCATTTGGTCTCGAGCCCACTGCGATAGTCTCTCATGCCGGTTCAGCAAAGCATATGTCTAGAGCATTACCGGATGCTCATGGGGGCAGTAGCACCTCCACACCCACAGTGCAGGCAGGCTCACAAGATACCTAGAGGTCGCTTGGTGACACTGCGGTTTCTTCACCCGAGGCACTAATGCTGACAGTATTTCTGCCATGAGACTTCTATGATGAGTGATCATGACACTCCAGTTGGTTGATACACTGACATACAGATGGATCTGCAGTCCTGTTGTATGTACATTGTATTTTTGGTACTTCATGTGATGTTGTACTATTGATTATGGGCTGTTTTATGCCTATTGTGACACCCTTTTCTATTTGCTGTAATTTTGGGACAGCAAACAGTTTCAAAAGGGGGGTATGTCACGGGGACGTGGTGGTGATGGTGAAGTGTCTAAACTAACTGTCACTGAATTTGGACTAGGGTACCAGGCTAGGGGCCTTAGTTAATGCCTAAAAGGTACCTATGATTTTATGTGCAACAAGTGCAACTCCTAGTGCTATTAGAGTGGTTTCATTTTCTAAGGTCATTGGTTTGGTTCAATGGGGTCATCCTTTAAAAACTGACCCCATAGAGATCCTTCAAAATAGGGTCATTGGTTCCTTTGCACTAGGGTCATGGTGTGCCATCTGACCCCCTAGGGGCATTAAAAATCCCACGCCTCATTTTGCTTAGGTCTCTGCTGGTGGCCTATCTGCTTGCCTTGTGTCACCTTTGGAAGTACCTGGAAGGCCCTGGAGCCCTTCCTTTCCCTTCCTTGCTGATTTGAGACTTCTCCCCTACCAGAGCAGCCTCATTCTCTTCATGGCAGATTTCTGCAACTCTCCCTTTGCTTGCTGAGCTGGAATTTCATGCTTCCTTCGCGACAGTTCTCCTCCCCCTTGGTGCCCTCTATTGCTGGCATGCTTCTGGGACCTGGACGCCTTCATTCTGGGCCACTTTTGAAGCTGTTTTCGACTTTCTTCACGACAGAAGTTCTTCTTTAAAGCATCTGAAGCCATATTCATGGGCGCCTCTCTTCCTGCTCCTGACTGGTGCAAGGCGCACTGAAAACAGAGCTGTTTGTGGGCTGTAAACTCTGTTCTGGTGGGTGCATTCTTGGCTGATCTGCTACAGCTTGCTGGACACACTCTTCTTTGATCTTTTCTGGTGCTGGAAGACACTCCTAGGCAGCTTCCTCCTACCAGAGTCTACTGTTCGCTTCTCATCCTACTTCTGGAGCTGTTTCGGACTGAAACAGGCTCTTTCTATTGGCTGAATTCTCATCTTCCTTCTACACTCTTTGCTACAGCCATTCCTACTGAGTTCCTACTAGGTTGGATGCCCTGCCGTTGGCCCAGGAGAGGATTGGGGCACTGGTTGTGATACTCTCTTCCTGGGGGTGCAGTGGTTGGCCTTGGACTCTCGATAATGGCTTGGAAATGGGAAATGCATTGCTTGGCATGCTGTCAGACTGGTCTACTTGTGATTATGCATGTCTGTTAAAAGAAACCAAGGTAATAGCACTGGGAGTTGGTCACTAGCACAGCCGCGGGTTGGCGTTGTACTGGGTTGCACCTGCGGGTGAGCTCTTGAAGGGAGTCCCTTTGTATCTTTGAGCTAACCAGTTTAAATAAATACCGCAAGGGGCGCCAAGTGTTGGGGCCAATAGGTGTCACTCTCAATGTTTCTGAGTAGGGGCATTCTAGCCTCCCTTGTCTTGAATGGTTACATGATGATGTGCGGTGAAGTTCTATACTTTGAGTTTTGTTTGTGAGCAAAGGCAATCAATTAAGTTGGCTATATTTTCATCCTTGTGAGATATTAGAGATAGATACACTACCCTTAGTGATCTAAGGCCGGTTACATGCACCCGTCGACGTTTCTCTTCTCAAGCCTTCCTTTCCAAAGAGGGCCTGCATGGGCTTGCCACGTGGGAGCCCATGCCTTGGGTTGCCCCCAAGGGCTTCATTTGCCCCTAGGCCCCCTCTAGTGGGGCCAATGACCAACTTGACGCCTAAGGTTTTCGGGCCCCCTGTTTGCCCCTAAACCTTTCAATTGCCCCCAAGGCACAATTGCCTAGGAGAAACTTGCACACCCACATCCTGTGACCTCGCCATTTGATTACCAAGGTCGAGGTCAGATGTGAGCATCAAACTCATGCCCACGTGACAACAAGCATACAGGGATCATCCAGAGCAGCTACAGCCAGGAGAGAGACTTTTTTCAGAGTTTGGAGAGGATCTCCTTTCTTCTCTGAGTCTCCTTCAGGGTTGAGGTGGCATTTTCAGCCTCCTCCTTGGAGTTTTGATAGCTCTTTTAGCTGGGTTTTTTTTCTCGTGCATGGCATGATGTACTCCCACATTAGAGCTTGCTCTTGCTATTTTCATTCATACTTAATGAAGTTAAAAAAGAAAAAAAAAACATATATATATTTATATATATATATATACATAAGAAAAAAAAAATTTGATCCTATGCAACAAGAGAAGTCAGAACCAGTAGATCACGCGGATCTTTTGATCTCATCATTGTTGATGGGTAGAGCTCACGTTGACTTAAGTTCTAGTTAGCCTCACATACGACTTTCTGTAGATTACTGCGGAGCCTCTATCTAAGAGAATCTGGTATACAGAAATGACAAGAACCGAAGAGTCAAAAGGCGAACAACATTATATGATACAAAAATTCAAGAGACTCACGATGAGAGGGTACAAACTTTACAGCAGTGTAAGGGCCTCGAGTTCATCAAAATTTGTTCCTTTTGACTTTTAACAGGCGTGGCCTCTTAGCAACTAAGAAGGGACATGATTGATACTCAAAAATCATATAGAAGAGATCCTATGCGCGCATGCAAGCGTGTATAGGTATGGAGGCCACAACCAATAGGAGGCATACACCTCAGCCATCTCCGATTCAGCGTTAAAACAAGATCTAGCTATTGTAACAACCCTTTCATATATTATATAGTAATGATTCCCTTAGAAAGATATATCAACACCATATCAAATGCAACTCAATAATCAAAAACATACTCCACTTTCATTTGTTTACAAAGGATAGAATCTAGATAATGCTACGGTTTCAAATCAATCTAGAGCCTTGAAATTGCATCATTCACTGCACAGAATGAAACCCTAACCTGAACGCAAATCCAGCATCTGGATCAACATAAATGAAACATTTATTCCCGCCACAGCAAAGGGGTACTCCCAGGCAGCCCTACGGCCTTCTTCTTTATGAAGCAACTTCTGAAAAGATCTCTGCATTGCAAATCCATTGAATATTTCTCAAAGCAGGCCTCTTGAAGACAGTCAATCTGTTGATGATTCAACCTCAGAATATTCTTGATTTTCAGCATCACAAAATTAGTCCGATGATCTATACTGATGCTTATTTATACCTTTGTAAGACTAGACTAAGTCCAATCATACAAATTTAGAATTTTTGTTGTTCTAAAGATAAAAAATCTACAAAGAAAATAAAAGAGAAAATGAAAGAGAAGAAAAAAGAGGTAAACAAAAACTTTTATGAAAAACAAAAGGAAGACATACTTAGCAAGCAAAGCAACACTTATGTCGTCATCAGTGCCCAAGCATAAGCAGCTATACTGTGTTTCTAAAGACTGATGCTTATTCCCTATATTAACATAGAGGAGGCATAAAACAATAGAACTAGTTTCGAGTTGTAGTACATACAGGATACTCTTTGGCAAAAAATATCAAGTTTTCCAGTGAGATGAGCCCACCACCTCTGCAAGAACCAATGACATGGTCAGGGTGAAAATTTTAGAAGCATGTTTCCTTGAACCATAACATGTCTGCAATTGCAGTGACACTTTAATGTAAGAATATAAAGCCCAGGTTACTGCCCACTACCCAAAACAACTGAGCAGAAATGCATGCGGCCTTTACAAGGTTCAATTCGCAAAGTTTCAAAGAAAAAACTTCAAATCATCCTGGGACATCATTAAACACATCGACATTGCGAGTACGTCAAGAAAACATGGCCTGGAGGTAAGTCTACTTGTTCCCAAGTCTTCTTCTGTATGATACTATCATACTCTTCCTTCATGGCCTTCCGCCACTTCACATTCTTTTCTGTTTCTTCCTATTTCCTTGCTTAGATATATCTCTTATGGTCATCATTAAAGTGTCTTTCAAGCCCTTCTTATTCTAGTAGATTTCATACGTCAATCCTCACCTATAGAGGGTCCATGTATAACTCGACTTTCTTTAACATTATACCATCAACGCAAGTTACCAAGCTTAGATCTTCTATACTAGTTTTGGATGAATGCTCTTCACCATGAATGGGTTGATCTTTCTTGTCCTCCATTGATTCACGAATACAATAGTGTTAGAATTATTGATAAATTCTAGGCAGTGACCAATGTAAAGTCAATAAGTGGGTTAGGGGCACTTTTCCCTCATTTAGAGGTTTTTCCCCCCTAACCACAGTTAGTTCACTAACTACGGTTAGTGAAGGATAAGGTTTGTCACTTAGACAAAACCTTATCGCCCCTTTGTATTGCTTTACTCTATTCTATTGCATATTCGATGTTCAACTTGCACTCTCTTGCTTCCTGCTCTCTCTCTCCATTTCCATCATTTGGTATCAGAGCAGCTAGAACTCCCGGACCTGCTCTCACCCACAAGCTTCAGCCCAAGTGTGAGAAGCTCCCTACCAGCGCATCTTTTCGTACAGCCATAGTTCGTTGTTCCATACGACTTTCATACTAGCGCCGTCCATACCAGAGCTGACGTCCGTACAGCTATGTCACCTATCTATACATGCTACTAACCATACTGTGCATATCTATCGTACCTGCGTCAGTTGCATATCTGCCGTACCTGTAGGCAATCCGTATAGCATAGACTTCCGTACCTGTGAGCAACGCCTGTACATCGTACAATGTACGATGACTGTACACTTGCCATCTGTGCACCTCACCTTCTGCATCCGTACAACGTACGGTGTACCTACACCTTATATGCGCACGTGTGACCGTACAACCGTACGGTGTACGGTGTACGGTGTACGTACACATCTCCCTGCAACAGTCCATACAACTAGTACGGGACTGCTTCGTTTGCAAGTGTTGTGGTGGAGAAGACTCTCTGTGCAGGTTATTTTCTTTACAGGTACATTTTGCAGGGAGCCATTGATTGGCTATGGATTCCAGCAGGTGCATTTTGGGATTGTGGGTGTGCTCATTTGCACACATTGGCAGTAGAATTTGGTTCTTTTGCAGAAAAATTGCAAATTGGGGCTTTCACTTGATTTGCCCCTTTTAGAGTTGCTATGTCTTGCAAAAATTTGGGGCTTTTTGCTTTACACTGCAATTTCATGCATTTTTTAGGCTTTCAGACAGTTTTCCCTCTTTCGGATGCAATTTCCCTGAAGAAATTGAGGCTTTTGGCAATCTGATGCAATTTGGCAGTGTACAAGTATTTTGGGACTGTTGCAGGCAATTTTGGACTCATTTTGAGTGACATTGTAGACATTGGCAAATTTTGCAGTGTTTTTTTGGCAGATTGAGAGCATTTGCAGGATAATTGAAGTGCATTTTGAGCCTTTAATAGGCTGTGATAGTATTTATCACTGTGGGCAGATTTTCTTTGCAAATTTTACTTGTGCATTTTACATCCCAAGAAGGGATTTGACTTGGTCCGTTTGCTGTATTTTTTGAGATTATCTGGTGAAAATGGCTCAGAACAACCCCAATGAGGTGTTCAGAGTTCTCACACAGGAGGATAAGTTGGATGGCACCAACTACTCCTTGTGGAGTTTCATGGTTCGCAATATCTTGGTTGGCAGAGATCTTTGGGATTATGTCAATGGAGATGAAGCAAGACCAGATACAGTGGCTACACCTGTCACTCCTACAGCTGGAGGCAGGGGTAGAGGTACAAATGCAGCAAAGTAGTTGGAGCAGCCGTTGTAGAAGCTCCCACAGCAGAGGTAGAAGCTCCCACAGTAGAGCAGAAAAGATGGGACTCTAGAGATGCACAAGCTCTTTCAGTAATTTCTCTTTCTGTCAAGAGGTTCATTATACCTCATATTCGGTCATGCAAGACATCTATGGCAGCTTGAGAGATACTAGAGAGTCTGTTTGTAGCAAGAAATGATGCCAGGGTTTCCTTTCTGAAGCGAGAACTTTCCCATATGCATATGAAGAAAGGAGATTCCATGAATTCTCACCTCACAAAGCTTCAGGACTTGAGGGAACAATTGCTTAATATTGATGAAGTCATTCCAGATTTAGAGATGATCACCACCACTCTAAACTCTCTTCCTGAGTCCTATCTCGGTTTTCACACCTCGCTGAATTTGTCATTGAGGGGGGGCAGCAATCCTCTCTCTTTTCACGAGTTGGTAGGAATTCTGTTGCAGGAGGAGCAGACTCGCAGAAATATGGCAACCCGGGCTGGCGAGCATGCTATGCTCTCAAAGTTCAAGCCCAAGGGTAAAGAGCAGCAAAAGCCACATGCCAATCAGCATAAAGCTGATTCAGGACAACCCTCTAATAAGGCAAAGGGTGATACAAATAAGCAGAAAAAGAAGGGCATCCATCATTATTACAAGAAGCCAGGTCATTATATTGGAGAATGCAAGAAGCACATAGCCAAAGAAAAGAAAAGGGATCCTGGTATGGCTGTGTTAGATGCATCAGCTCCACATTCTCATGATGGGGGAGATGTTGCAGCCAACTTTGTGGAAGAGCACTATGCTTTTCTGTCTTGCACTTCGGATTTTTCAGTGGGTAGTTCAGATGCTACCGCCACTAATGATGATGACCCATATGCTTTCTTGACTTGCAGTTATGATCCTTCAAAGGATGCATGCTCTCTCAGTGTCAATGAGACACTTCATACTTGGTATTTTGACAGTGGTGCTTCAAAGCACATCACTTCCAAGAAGAGTCTGCTTGTATCTCTGCATCCTCCACCCACAAAAAAGAAGTTGACTTGTGCGAGTAATTCTTCTTATTCAGTGTGTGGAGTGGGAGACATTATTCTCACATCCACTGATGGCACAGATTTCAGAATTTTAGATGTTCTCTATGTGCCAGGGATAAAGAAAATTTTGCTTTCAGTGTCCTCACTCAATAGAGGAGGATTTCAGGTTGTTTTTTATGATGACAAGTGCGCAGTCAGAGACAAAGATAACGACTATGCTTTATTGTTGTCTGGCACTTTGTATCGGGGTCTTTTTCAGCTTGATCTATATGAAAAAAGATCCGATCTTGCATTATCAGTTAGCACTCTCACTGATGCAATGCAGAATGTGGAGTTATGGCATGCCAGGTATGGGCACATGAGCTATGGCAGCTTAATGACACTTCAGAGACATGATATGGTTGATGCATTGCCTCCTTTGGAGTCGCCTCCTCCACATGCATGTGAAGGTTGCATCTTGGCAAGATGCATAGACTTTCCTTCAAGAAGGATGGTGCAGTGAAAGCTACACAGAAATTACAGCTTATTCACAGTGATGTCTACGGTCCCATGAGGACACCTGCTTTTGGGGGTTATCTCTATTTTGTTGCATTCATAGATGACTTCACCAACTACACTTGGGTCTATGCCATATGGTCTCAAGGCAAAATCACAAGTGTTTATGCATTTCAAATACTTCATGGCTATGGTTGAGAATGAGACAGGACTCAAGGTGCAAACACTTCGCACAGATCAAGGGGGAGAGTATATGTCTCATGAATTTGAGACATTTTTTAAGGAGAAAGGCATCACGCATCAGCTTACAGTGAGGCTTACACCTCAACAGAATGGCAAAGCTGAGCGGAAGAATCGCACTGCCATGGAGATGGATAGATGCATGCTCACAAGTAAGAAGTTGCCTCACAGGTTTTGGCTTGAAGGCCTCATGTGTGCCAACTATATTTTGAATCGGGCTCCTACAAAGGCTTTGAAGACAATCACTTCCGCACATTTGGGTAGAATGGGAGTTTGTGCAGGTTTCACAAAGTCCTTTCCTTATGGTTACGATGTTCACAAGAAGTCACTACCTTTTAATGCAATAATTGGTGATGCTTATAGGTCACTGGTGTTTTGCAATTCCTCAATCTCAATGCCCCACTTCTCGAGCACATTTGTGGATCTTGTGGAGTAATGAGATTCAACGGTGATTCAACGCCTCCATTTTTCTACACATGCAATAGCATCCAGGATATTGTGCGTGTTCCATCGTTGAAGGGGCGTATTTTATTACGTGATGGTTCACAAGTGGCCGTCCACATCAGAGGCACCCAGTTGATGACTTGTTGGGATTGCACTACTGGTTTGCTGATTATTATGAGGCATGGCATGGGAGAAAGCCTTCAGTGGACCATTTTAGAGTTTTTGGTTGTGTTGCATATGCCCACATGCCTGTGGAGTTCAGACACAAGTTGTCAGATACGGCACTCAAATGCATTTTTGTGGGATATAGTTCACAAAGCAAAGGCTATCGTCTCTACAATCCTGCTACACGCAAGATTTTTGTTAGTAGAGATGTTATATTCTCTGAAAATTCAGCACATACACATGCTGAATTTCAGATTCCAGCTTCTTCAGATGATGTGTTTAAGGGGATGCTTCCTATAGCATTTGGTTCCCCCGCTGAAACTCAGAATTTACAGCAACCTCCTCCAGATCCACATGCCCCAGTTCAGCCACCGGCTGATTTAGTACCACCTCAGAATGTGGATGAAGTTGTCAGGCAAGAGATTCAAGAGATCCACGCAGCCAAAACAGTCCTGAATTGGTTGCTTCAGACTCTCAGGGAGAGTAGGCTTGAGGCTCCATTGCCTGGCAGGACTCGTAGTGCGGTAAGGCACGTAGGGGGGGCTCTTTCCGTTGAGACAGCTTATGCAAGGACTCTTCTTGATGAAGAGGAGCCTGACTCTTTTGAAGAAGCAAAGGATAATGTGCATTGGATGCAAGCCATGCACAATGAGTTGCAGTCCATAGAGAAAAATCAAACTTGGGCTGTTATGGATTTGCCACCGGGTAAGCATACCATTGGTACAAAATGGGTTTTCAAGGTCAAACGGAACCCTGATGGGTCCATTGACAGGTACAAAGCAGGCTGGTTGCCAAAGGATATGCTCAGAAAAAGAACATTGATTATGAGGAGACATTTGCTCCTACATCCAGGATGACAACCATCAAAACTGTTATTGGCATGGCTGCACATTTGGATTGGATTGGACATAAAAACAGCATTTTTAAATGGAGACTTGTTGGAAGAGGTGTATGTGAAACCACCTCTAGGCTTTGCGGTATCTGATAATGCGCGTAAGGTATGTAAGCTGAATAAAGCTTTATATGGGCTGAAACAGGCTCCCCGTGCTTGGTATGCAAAGATAGATGCCTTTCTGTCTAGCAAGGGTTTCAACAATAGTCCAACTGAAAGCACCCTCTACATCAAGAAGGATGGGGGGGAAATCTTGGTCATCATTCTTTATGTTGATGACCTACTGCTCACAGGGCCAAATGGTGATAAAATTGCAGATTTCAAGGCTGAAATGAGAGCCACTTTTGACATGTCAGATTTGGGCATGTTACATTATTATTTGGGGATCCAATCCATTCAAGAGAGACATGGTATCATTATGTCTCAATCCAAGTATGTTAAAAAACTCTTGGATAGACTCAGGATGCAAGATTGCAAGCCTATAGCTACTCCCATGGAGCCAGGGCTGAGGCTTACAATGTATGATACTAGAGAATCTGTAGATGCCACACTCTACAGTCAAGTGGTTGGATGCCTCATATATCTGTGCAATACACGGCCCGATATTCAATTTGCAATATCTCAAGTGCGCAAGTATATGCACAATCCAAAGACTACACATTGGCACGCTGTAAAACACATCTTTCGTTACTTGCAAGGCACAAAGTCTTATGGCTTGATGTTTCCCAGGGGGGGTGACTTGCAGATGCATGCTTACAGTGATTCAGATTGGGCTGGAGACCATGACACTAGGCAGTCCACAAGTGGTAACTGTTTCTTTTTTGCCAAAGCTTGCATTTCTTGGCTGAGCAAGAAGCAATCTACTGTGGCTACTTCCTCATGTGAAGCTGAGTACAGGGCAGTTTTCACAGCGATAGTTGAATGTGTTTGGCTGTGTCATTTGCTTGCTGATCTTCATCTTTCATTGGAGGTTTCTTCTCCGATTCTCATTAATAGTCGGAGTGCTATAGCAGTGGCAAAGAATCATGTGTTTCCTGCTCGCACGAAGCACATTGAGGTTCACTATCACTATGTCAGAGAGAAGTTGCATGCAGGAGAGATCAGTATGATCTATGTGTCAACACATGACAATGTTGTAGACATCTTCACCAAAGCACTTCCATGTGAGAAGTTTGAGGCATTTTGCAGTGCCCTGAACTTATTTCCTTTTGGTGATTGATCATTTCCTTGTACATGACATTGGCACTGCAGAGGGGTGTTAGAATTATTGATAAATTCTAGGCAGTGACCAATGTAAAGTCAATAAGTGGGTTAGGGGCACTTTTCCCTCATTTAGAGGTTTTTCCCCCTAACCATAGTTAGTTCACTAACTACGGTTAGTGAAGGATAAGGTTTGTCACTTAGACAAAACCTTATCCCCCCTTTGTATTGCTTACTCTATTCTATTGCATATTCGACGTTCAGCTTACACTCTCTTGCTTCCTGCTCTCTCTCTCTCTCCATTTCCATCAAATAGAATGGTATGCCATGTTGTAAAGCATAACCAATAACTCCATTAAAAATTACATTCTGGCTCGTAATGATCTTTCTTGCTTCAGGCTTCCAAATTTTGTAAGCCTTGTGATCATCATCATCGCCAACAATGTTTTGTTAATACACGCATGCATGTATCTTTACTCACCAAAAATTATACCCATGCAGAACTATTTTTTAAATACAAGTCTTTCCATAACACACAATTTTGATAGCAATGATAATCCGGACCCTATGATTGCTTATTCCCCTTCTTGACCTGCACAAAAGCAATCACAAAAAACAAAGTACGTTTTACTAGACGCTTCCACACAATGCCAAGTGTCTGGCTGCAAGCCCCTGCCATCTATCCTCTCCTATGAAATCATACGACCTTCATATGAAGTGGTGGGTGGGGACAGGAAGAAAGGTGGAAACAGGAAATATGATAAGGCATTTGGAAGTATGGGTGTTTGTATCCTACTTGATGGGTGCCCTGTTTCACCTGCCTGCTGCTACAAGTGCCTTGGCCTCCATGCCTGCATGCTTGCGTGTCTGCTGACCTTCCTATGGAAAGGGCTGCATGCCTAATCTGTTAGCTGGTCCAGGAAAATTGCTTTGGCATCCATCCTTACCTGAACCAGATTTCATCCCTAATAAAAAACACCCTGGTAAAACCATTCCAAGTAAATTTCTTACACGGGTATCAAGCCTTCCAACTTTTGTATGTGTACATACTGTTTCCGCATCACCAGACTTGCATAAAGGTCTCAGCAGGCAAATGCTTTGTATGATACATACATGTATCCCTTACAGACCCTGGAGTACCCACCGTGATCCATAACTAAAAAGAAAATTTGCATGGGCTTAACAGGATATATTAATGAATACAACCCACTTTCTGTGAGAGCAATAATAAATCGTGTAGAGGTAAACCTGAAGTCTGTCGATGGATCCTTGCCTTGCCAACCCATCTCTTTCCATTGCTCAGAGACAAGCCCAGACAGATGGTGATCTGGAAATGAACGTTTCCATAACTCTCTAAGAGCTTCCTACAAAACAGTCATCGAGATTTAGAAGTATGAAAAGACACAAGACTAAATAATTATAGAATAAAGGAGCAAACCTCAAAATAAAATGATGTTTGCTAACATGTAAAGAAGTAAATGTGTTAATGCTTGGAATCAACCAAATGTCAAGTTTACTTATCATATCCCTGGGCACATCAAAATAGGCAAATACATTGATTTCCTTACAAAGGTCTCTCTTCATCATAAAGTGCTCCTACATTCCATTGCCAAGCACTTGCAAATCCTACTCCACCCATGTTTTTCCAAACGGGCTACTTTGTACAATCTGGCTGGTGCTTGAGTAGGTGCTCTCAAATACTTGCTCACTGTATGTATGTGTGAAGCATAACATTCCTATATCTGCTCACCCTAAATCCTCATGCTTTTCAACGTAGATCACATTGCAACCTACTATGTCAGATTAATCTAAAATCTACTCTCAATAGTGTGGCTATTGTTGGAATAGGCACATATTGTGTTGTGTACACTTTCTTATACATACATACATACATACATACATACATATTTCATATATGTATGCCAATAATACGGATATACAGTTTGACATGCAACTACTATGCTCGAAATTTGGAACAAGCACCCGCAATTTGGAAAGGGAGGGGGTGGGTGGGTAGGCACAATTGGGAGGCTTCAACCCAAAAGGGTTGAGCTATGAAACCAGCCTCTAATCACTCAGAGGGCAGTGGAACTAAACCTTTAATCACTTCAGCACTTATTTACAACTCACAAAGCATATATCACAACCATCAACCATTGCATAATCACCATTTGGCATTTACCCATTTGTTCACAAACAAAACCACTAAAAAAGGGATGGAGGCTAGAATGCCCCCTGCTCAACAAACATAGACAAGTGTACCCGATTGGCCCCAAACACCGTGGCGCCCCTTTCGGTATTTCTTTATATTTCACAGTGAAATGATTACGAGCTGCATTTGGGAGACCTTCCCTGCAACTGAGCACACAGCCCTAATTCACTGAGCCTTCGCAAGGCTTTCAAGCATAGAACACCATCACATAAGTGCACTTAACCCATAGGCTCAATCCAAAGGCATTCTCTTTTCCGAGTGCAATTCCATTGGCTGTCCAGATATAATCACATTGCACCCCAGCTGCACTCTCTTTGAGTGGTTTCCAGATGGCATTCACAAAGCTTTTCAAAGCTCCAAAATAAAATCAGCAAAGTACCCAACCAAAGAATGATTCATGTAGCACTGCCTGGGCACCTGTGAACCAAGAAAGAGGTGGCACACGAGGCCAACCAATAGCTTATGGCAAAAAGAAATTGTAACAGCAAAATCACAACTCACCAAGCCTTGAAAACTCGAACCAAGTCCTCAATCGCCAAGAGGACATAGTAGCCAATGTCCAATTGCATTCTCAGCCAAAGAGGAGTGCAAAGGCATGAAGAAAGAGCATTTACAAGTGCCGACCAGCAAGAATTCCACTGAAAAATGCGAAAAGAAGCACTTCTGTTGTTCGCGAAGAAGTGGGAGTTCTTGGGCTCAAAAGAAGCGTGCTTCAGAGAAGAATGCATTGAGAAGGTTTTGGAGAAATTTCATCACCGGAAAGTCCTCCGTAAAAAACCAGCCAACCAGCGCATGGGACCACTCGAAATTCAACAGAAAGCTGTAGCTTTGCAAGAGGAGAGGCCCAGGAGGCTGTAGAAGTAAAAAGGTCCAGAAAAAACCACTTTTGCAAATTCGACCAACAAAAGAAGTGCTCAGCTCTGCCCGTTCTACCAACGGCACGGAGGGAAAAGCATATCATTGCGAAGGGGAGGCAGAAAGGAAGCCATCGGGCTAAACGGAAGTCAAGGAATCCAAACGGGTGAGGAGTTATGAAGAAAAACGAAATTCAGCTGAAGGAGGCTGAAAAACCAGTCCAAAATCTCAACAAAGGGAGAAGATGAGAGAGGAAACCACACATGTGAAGTTTAGAAGGCCCAAGAAGGTCCAGGAATGGCAAAGGAGCATATAGAAGGCACTAGAGCCACTTGGAACTCTAGGGGGGCCACTGAAGGTACATGGCCCTCTAGGGGGCCCATTAAAAATGCCACGTCATCATTTTCCAACAACCACTCTTTTAATTCCTTGGAATGCCTTTGGGCCTAAGGATTAATTATGCTTATGTGCTAGGCACCATGCCGCGTTTAATTACACATTATTAAGCCCACACTTTGACTTTTAAAACCAAAGTTGTCACAGTCTTGTAGTACATTAAAGTACTTAGAATTTCACACCCCCGTGACAAGCTATGCAATTAAACCGCACATGAATGATGAAATAGCATCTTCTTATGTAGGAATGGCATCAACAAAAGTATAGCACATGCATGCATGATAGCAATGATGATCTACAGCCCTCTTACCAAAGAGATTGAAGAGGGTTCAATTTGCCTAAACTAGATATGGAGACTCATACAGAGTATGTGGAGATCAAAAGACATCAAGAGGTGAATGAGAGATGTTTTTCCTAGGAAAATTACTTTTAGTTATATGCTTTGAAAAATGATACCAAAGTCAGCTATCGCAAGATGCTAATTTTAAAAAAAATCGTGATCTTGCAACCTTCTTCCTTGGTCCCAACTCACTACTGCACTAGCAACGGTCTCCTAGACAATGACTCCAGAAAGCTTGATGGGAAAAGCATGCATCCCTCGGGGATACCTCCCCCTAAGTGAACACTTGTCAAATATTCCTCACCCGCACAATAATTTTGAGTGGAACTGAAAGATCCCCTATGCCCATTGGCAGCAGCCTACCGTGCAACAACGGTAAGAGTCATCCCTCCTCATCTGCTCCCCCCATGGCCGAATGGGGAGTCCACCATGTGACACTAACCAGGAGAAGTATGTGATAATGTCTCTCGCATGATGGGAACCAAAGGGTGGTTGCTAGTTACAATCGTCAGTAGTGTATGAGAAGATGGGCACTTGCACATTCCTTGCGGATGGCCTTGTTTGGATAGGGCAAACTACTTCTTTAGTGTTGTGTCCACAATTGGACATAACGCGGCTAGTGTTATGGAGGTCAAAATAACCTAGAAGCGCTACCAGTTCATGCTCTCCTTTTCTCATCCTTTCTCTCACTGAGATATTTTAATTGCATGTTTTCTAGATGAGATCTCTAAATTGAGAGGCATATGTTGCACAGACATGCAGTCGGATTACTTTAGTTTTCGATGCGTGCTTTGAAGCTTGTCATTCAGTAATGATTAATTATTTTCTGTTTTATGTATGTTTTGAATAGCTCATAACCTACCGTTATGAATCCTTGTGAGGGAGCTCAGCCCTTAGATGCTCCTAGACCTTATCCACGACCAAATGTGTAAGTTGTATAGATAGACTCTGAGGTGCTGCAAATCTTATTCAGTGTCATGAGTGCCAATTAACAATGGGAGCCATTCTCTTCTCATAAGGTCTATTCAGGGGAGAAGGAGCATGCACTTGATTATGTGTGCTCTTGGCTTAGGGTGAGAGGCCCATTCCGCCATAATCAACTATCTTAACCATATTTAGGCTACCCTTGTGGAGATGTATCTTTGAGAAAAAGACTTTCACAACATTCAATTTCAGAATGAGCACTAACCAAATAAGAAAATTTTACAAGGATGTCTATAAGACTAAGTTTCGTATGCAATTTGACCATTATGATTTCTTGGTCATAAACAGATCACGAACGATCTCTTTCATCCATATCTGGGAAACATTATTGTAATCCTTCTCGAGGACATCTTGATCAATAGCAAGCCTTGTTTAGAGCAAGGATCCAATCTAAGAGAGCGATGTCCATACTTGGAAAAGAGCAACTCTTTTTTAATGGGAGCAAGTGTGAACCTCTGAAACAAGAACTCGCATGCCTAGGAGGTGTTATTCCCAAACATGATGTCTATGTTGACTTTGAGAAAGGCAAAAAAGGTATGTAAGTAACCCATTTTAAGAACAATTACCGAAGTCAAATCCTTTCTAAGTTCTTGATCTTGATCTGGAATTATGGTAAGTTAGCATTACCTTTATCATACTTGTCTAAAGGGATGGAAAAATGGAAGTACAAGAAGCACAAGCCCATTGTGTGGAAGGATGAGCCTGACACATGTTTCAAGAAATTGAAGGTAAGACAAGTGTACCCAGGGTAGTAAAGAGAAACCTTCTTTTGGCCTAAGCTTAAGGTTGATGTCGAACAATTTGTTCAAAATTGTCAACAGTGCCAAGTCAACAAAGCTGAATATCTGAGATGTGGTGCCTTGTAACATGGTTTGGAGATACATGAAAAGAAATAGCAAAGTATTTTCATTGCTTTTGTAGTAGGATTACCATGAACCTCTCATGGGCATCTCATGAGCATGATGCAATTTGAGTGATCATGGATCAACTCACCAAATCATCATTATTGTTAACTGTCTCTCCCATTTCCAGGTTCCGAGAGTGTTGGTCACCTACAGTCGTGTCGTTGCTTGTTGTAGCATAAGTGTAGCATAGGTCCTTGGGTCGTATTCTAGTGAGAGGTATAGGCTAAAGCGTGGAAAGCAGATCTCATGCAAGCGTGGGTGAGTGAAATTATGACCTGCATGTGAAGTTTGCCACGGCCTTCTCTAACTCTGTAATGGCCTCCTCTGTGGCTATTGTGGTGGTCTCTGGGCCCTCAAGAATAGTCTTTCTCGTTTCTCATGTAGCCTTTGTGTTTACTCTGAGCGCCACTTGCTTGGTCTCCATATTGGTTTGTATTTTGCAGTGGCTCCCCGGGAGTGGTCTGTATTGTCTCACCACTAGCATTTAGCGACTCTCGGCCACTTCCCATTCAATTTCTGCGGTACCCTATTCCTTCTTGTCCTAGGTTGACTCTTTTTCTATCATTGGCTCAAGATTGGCTTGGCCACTTGCATCACCTTCTGTTTCCTCTTCATTCTGGGCTTGCACAGTGTTCACATCACTGTTGGCTAGAGGTGTTTGATATGAAGTCAGTGAATGGGTGCAATGAAGGGGGCAGGCACAGATTTGGTGAAGGGCCCGAGATGGCAGAAAAGGGGAAGAGGATAGGGGGGAGGAAGGAGGAGAGAGAGAGAGGGATAGGAGGGAAAGGGGTAGAGGGAGAGGAAGAGAGAGAAAAGGGGTGAGGGGAAGAGAGATAGAGAGAGATTGGGAGAGAGAGAGAGTGTAGGGAGCACGTAGGAGGAAGGAGGTGGGATTAGATAGGATTAGATGTCACATCAAAAAGTGCACAATAAGGGGTGGATGGGGACTTATATAGTCCCTCCACATTTCCCACCTAAGAGGCCTCTAAAGGTCCTCTCTCGTTCATTATAGCCATCCCTTCCCAAATTTTCCCTCAAAATTTCACAGCATGGCTGTCCAAAAAAGTGCAGCAAACAGCAACTACTAATCAGCCCGGTAGGAGATCAGGGTGGTCTTGGACAATGCTTTGTGGCTGCCATGAATTTTCATCCTCAGGAAGTCCCCGCCACTTGATAAGATACTCTATGTAGACCTTGTTTTGGAGTACATAGTCTCTGAAACCCATGATGCGATCCGGAACATAGAGGATGTGGCCCTCCTCATCCATAGGTGGCAACTCAGGAAGAACATGGACATGCTGTCCCACATGTGGTTTCAACAAAGACACATGGAAAACATCATGGAACAGCTTCTTGGAGGTATGGGGTAGCTCCAACTGATATGCTACCTCTCCAACCTTGCGGATGATTCTGTAAGGACTGTAATACCTATGAGCAAGCTTTGTGTTGGTATTACCTTTCAGCGAGGCATAAAGGTTCTCATGGAGACACAAATGCACATAATCTCCCTCGTTGGAAGATATATATCTCTTGCGTTCATCCGCATATTTCTTCTGCTTGGCTTGGGCATCCTGCATATTCTTTTTAGCCAACTACAGTCGCCGTACGTACCTACGTTGCATACAGTCACCCGTACATTTGTCTTGCTCTGTACTGCACTACATACGTCTCCATACAGGCACTGTACCTGCAAACCAGCCTCGTACTTGCATCCGTACACTCTCCGTACAAGCGTACCATCCTCGTACATGCATCAGTACAACCGTACTATTCGTACCGTATAGCCGTACGTTGGATTCAGCACACCTGATCCGTACAGCCTCCGTACAGTTGTACCTGATCTGTACAACTACCGTAGAGCCATACATTCTGTTAGTACAGATCGCGGGATTTCAGTACAGGTTTGACACGGGTGAATTATTTGCAATATATTCTAAAAATTTTGGGCTTTTTGAGGACTTTTGCTTTCCTCATCCTCCTTCTACTGTTTGAAATCTTCCCAAGCCATTTCAACAGTTTGGAAAGCCTACATCTTGAGGTCTATACTCTGGGACATATGCACTTTTGCAGTCAATTTGTGGACAGCAAGTCCTATTTCTGCAGTTGCAAGCCTTGAGGCTATTTTTTGGGATTTGGTGTGCAATCTCTTTTTGATTGCAGTACATTGGGTCAAGTTGCAGGTCATTGAAACACATTTTGCAGGACATTGAGTCAGATTATCATACATTGGGTCACATTTGCGAAAATTTCAGTAAAATTTGGGGCTTTTCTACATTTGCCCTCTTTTTGGCCTATTTGCCCTCATTAAATTTGGGGCTTTTGCCAGATTTGCTGTTTTTGCAGTGAACATTGCCTGTCACAGTCACATTTGGGTCAGATCTGCATTTGCCCTTTGATTTGGGTCAGAAATTTGCAGATATTTGCTGTCATTTTTGGACAACCAGCTTTTTGCAGTGATAGCCTTGAGGCTTTTGGGTTTTCAGGTCTTTTTCAGGGTATCACATTTGCTATGGCTGGGAACAATCAAGATTTATTGGGAGTTCTTCGTGAAGATGATAAGTTGGATGGCACCAACTATCCGATGTGGTCTTATCTCATGAAACATATTCTTGTTGCAAAGCATTTGTGGAATATTGTTTCTAGGGCTGATCTGAGGCCAGCCAATGCTATAGTGGTTGCCTCTACCGCTGGTCCTTCTGCAAGGGGTACTCCTCCTGATGCCTCTTCCTCTAGTACTCCTGCTACTGCTCTTCCAACTCAAGAACAGTCAAGATGGGATGCAAGAGATGCAAATGCACATTCATGCATTGCTTTATCATGCAAGAGAATCATTATTCCACACATCCAGTCTTGCAGGACAGTAAAGGATGCTTGGGATAATTCTCTCTATCAGATTCGCAATGAAGCTCGTGTTGCATATTTGAGAAGGCAATTACAGGAAGTCAGTATGAATGAAGGTGACTCTATGGATGCATACCTAACAAAGGTCAAGGACCTCATGGAACAGCTTGCCAACATTGATGAGGTGGTGCCGAATTCACAACTTGTCAGTACCACATTGAATGGACTGCCAGATACATATCAAGGGTTTGCTACAACCCTTCGATTAGTGGCCATGGGTAATCCAGACCACTATTCTTTTGATCAGCTGGTTACTTTGCTTTTGCAAGAAGAGCAAAGTAGAGCTAATAGACAAGCCATTATTCCTGATCATGCATTTGCTTCATAGTAGACAGGAAGAGGCAAGGCTTCCAAGCCTATGGGCAAGCCAAAATCTGCGCATAGCAGCTACAATTCCTCCCATGCATCTAAAAATACAGCAGATAAGTCAAAGAAGAAAAGATGCAACAATTGTCGCAAGCCTGGATATGACATTTTAGAATGCAGAAAGCGCATTGCTTCGAAGAAAAAGAAAGCAGTTAATGCCTCACATGCTATTGAATCCCATGAGCCAGAAGATGCTTCACATGCACATGCTCTTCAAGATGATTGGGCATGGGCTGTCCATTGCTCATTTGATCCCTCCAAAGCTGATGCATTCTTTACTGCTAATGACGCTAAGTCCTGGTACTTTGATAGTGGTGCTTCCAAGCATGTCACATCTTGCAGACAGTTGTTTCATTCTTTAGCTCATGCACCTTGAGGGGGGACTATTACATGTGCTAATAATGCTTCATATGCTGTAAAAGGAGTTGGAGATGTGCAGCTCACATCCAATTCAAGCCATCCTGTCACTCTGACATATGTTATTTTTATGCCTGGCATTGAAGTCAACTTGATTTCAATTTCAGCAATTGCTACTTCAGGTTTCAGAGTAATTTTTTATGGCTACAGATGTCTAGTTTATGATCTTCGTGATGACAATGCCATAGTTCTCACTGGCACTTTGCAAAAAGAGCTTTATCACCTTGATCATCATTCAGCTGCACTTTCTATTGAAGCATTGGCTATTTCAGATTCACAGCTTGCTGAAACTCATCTTTGGCATGAGAGAATGGGCCATCTCAATTATAGAGCTCTTGCAAAGCTACATTCACAGCAGATGGCAAATGATGTACCTCAGACTCACACACTTTCCAAACATGTGTGTGAGGGTTGTCTTTTGGGTAAGATGCATCGATTTCCTTTTCAAAAGAATTGTCCAAAACTCTCACAAAGGAAATTGCAGCTAGTACACACTGATGTCTGTGGCCCAATGAGGACAAATGCCATTGGGAGGTATAAGTATTTCATGACTCTCATTGATGATTTCACAAGATATTGCTGGGTATATCCTTTAAAGGCCAAATCTGAAGTTTTCTTATGCTTTCAGAGATGGCTGAATATGGTTGAGAACAAATCACGAAGCAAGCTTGTCACCCTCAACACAGATAGGGGGGGTGAGTATATGTCAAAGGAGTTTGATGCATTTCTGTCTTTACGGGGCATTATTCACTCATGCACTACTCCTTACACTCCTCAGCAGAATCCTGTTTCTGAAAGGAAAAACAGGTCCACAATGGAGATGGCCAGATGCATGCTTAAGGCCAAGTCTTTACCCAATAAATTTTGGCTTGATGCAGTAATGTGTGCCAACTATGTGCTGAATAGATCACCTACACGGGCATCTTTTTAAGCACTTTGTCTTTTGAATTTTTGTTTATCATCACTTGGTCAAAATTTGAGGTTCTCTGCCTGGAGTAGTACTCCAAAAATAATATCAAATGTTATGTATTTTGTAAATCACCTCTGGTCACCATATGATGTAGACCATGTGATATGTTTTTTGTCTATCCCATTTCTGTGAACCTCACACCCTTGGGAACCCTTGCTAGCATGAGATCCTAGCCATAGATTTATCCTTGACCACCATGAGATGGCATGAGAAACTATGAGACTAGATGTATCCTTGACACTGCAAGAGGTAAACCCTTGAGGGAGGGTATGTTGGGATAAGTGTGATCAAGGGCTTGCTCTATGGTGCATATGTGCATCTAGGGAAGTCACATGTGTGTTTGTGTGTGTTGTAAAGGCACATCAAGTGCTATGATGTGTCTAGTGTGTGACCTAAGTGATGATGTAAGCCAAAGGCCCCCACATGGGAGGTTCCTTTGATTTAGGCCAGTCCCACTAATGTAGGGACTGATTCCCACTGATGTAGGGGCTGATTGCCACTTATGTAGGGAAGGTACTACCTTCTCCCCCTTTCTATAAGAGAGAGTCCTCTCTCTCACAATCCATAATAGAGAACTACATTTTGGTTTCATTGTGCTCTCACTCCTCTTCCAAGATGCATCTATTCTATCCTATGGGATTCTACACCCCCTTTGCTCCCACTTGCACAGCCCCCCTGCCTGCTTCGCCACTCCGCCTCTACCCTGTCTGCTCCTGCCACACCCCCCTCCCCCCCCCGGCAGTTAACCTAACCTGTGAAGCAAGCCTACCCCTCGGTAGCTAACCTAACCCCCGTAGCTAAACAACCCCCCCCCCCCCCCTCTGCCCCCGTCTATGTGCCTCTCCCTCCGTGCTGCTGTGCTGCCTTTTGTGCAGCAGCCCCCCCACCCAGCCTCTTCACTGAACCCCCTAGGAGTGCCATGGAGGGGGTCCTTGCTCTCCCGTTTTTGCTCCGGTTCCCACCTTTGCCCCTGCACTGGAACCAGTACAAAGAAAACACAGAAATGAGAAAGGGAGAACGAGATAAAGAGACGGAGAAAAACAAGAAGGACGACAACAACAACAACAAAAAACAGCAAACACAACTGAAACTTGAGGATGTGAACATGCGCTACAATCGAAGCGGACTTGGGGTTGACGGCAAAGCAAAGGCGGGATCCACCTCAGCCTCAGCTTCAGCTTCAGTTGCTGCCTCCACCTCTACTTCAGCCCCCGCTTCAGCTTCAGTCTCAGTTTCAGCCCCCGCTACATCCTCATCCTCAGCTTCAGTCCCAGTTTCAGTTGTAGCCCCTACATCCACAGCTACAGTTACTGCCAACGACATACCTCTGACATCGACCTCCTCGGGGTTGTTAAAGATTTCATCCCTCCCTTCCTCTCCCGTTATAGCTCTCACACCGATTATGACACCTACTTCGGAGGTGTCATACACTACTCCGCATTACGCCTCGACCTTCCTCTCCCCTCTCCCTCTCAGTCAGCCTATGCTCCCATACCCCGTTGGGATCTCCTCATCCATGCCACTGTCATCTCCATTTTCTACCCAGCTCACCTAGCTTCCGCCCCATCCCCAAACTTTCATGACACAGTCCTTCCAGTCTCAGCTAGGACACGGATAGGCTGACTCACCAGAGGCTTGGGAGACCTTGCTTATGGAGGTACACAGTATCCGTGAGCACGAGATGGAGCTAACACGCTTCGCATAGGAGCAGATCTGCTTCACCCAGGAGCAGGGCCGTGTCATACAGGAGCAGGATCGGGCCATTCAAGACCAAGCTGATCTCATTTAGAGACTCAGACAGGATATCTCACAGCTCCGGAAGGAGGTCACCGCCATACACACAGCCCCAGGGGCACTCCAGTTGTTGAGGCACATATTGCGAGCATGGAATCTGTAATTGAGGAGACTTCCAGATGGGTCGACGTGGCCAAACGAGAACATGCGAAGGCAACCGTTTCGGCTACCCTCATGGAGTAGTAGCAGAGAGCCAGTAAGGCTCTTAGCATGAGAGTAGTTGAGCACAGGATCGAGAGGGTGTGGCGGGTGGGGAGAGATCCCAACCGAGAGCAGCCCCTGATCATACGGTTTCACGACGCTTAGGCACGACTTTCGGCTTTACGACGTAGGTCAATTCTACGAGACCAACCAACGATCTCCATGGATAAGGATCCCACCCCCCTACAGGTTGAGGAGAGGTGCTCCTTGTTGCAACAGCGAGATCAAGCCCATAAGGATGGGAAGTGGGCAGTAGTACGAGATGGACGACGTCTTATAGGCCCCCGTCGGGCATTAGCCCCCCCTCCCACATAGGGGGGTCTATGAGACTCATATCTCCAAGACCCTATCCTGTACCATTTGGAACTGTAATGGTACCTTATGGCCAGAACCAAGGAATTTCTCGGAATCCTATGCGGGTCGCGACATATTCTTCTACATAGAGACACATCAGAGTCCAGAGCGCCCACTGCTAGTAGTTAGCGGATACACATGGGAGTCTGCCTACAGAGATGAGACTAGGGACACAGGGGGAGTATGAGGATCAAGAGGAGTTGCATTTCTTTACAAATCCACCCTTTTAGGGACCATTCCAGTAGAGCAGAGAGATGCACATTCTAGGTTTCTTTGGATCCAGATCGACACATGGACAGCCGGGATCTGTTTGTTGCAGTATGCTACTTCCCTCCCGAGACCTCTCACTTTGCTAGAGACATCCGAGATGAGGCCGAGACATCTCCATTTGCAGCCCTCTATCAGTCCATTGTCGACTTCTCGAGCGACGGAGAAGTCCTCCTAGTTGGTGACTTCAGAGCGAGGACAGGCGCCTCCGTCGGGTACCACTCCTCGATTTCAGGGATGATTCCATTCTATTGCCAAACATTGACCTTGAGGGTCACATCTTATGGGTAGGTCCTTCTAGATCTTGGCAGGATGCATGATCTCATTATCTATAATGGTCTTAACAAATGGCCTGCCTCAGGTGGTCTCACATGCTTCCACATGGGGGAGGCTCTAGCGATGTTGATTATATCATGGGATCCCCCGCCTTCACATCTCGCATCATTGATTTTACTATAGCACCTCTCCCCCCAGGAGCTGATCATACCACTTATTCTTTAGTATTTCCATTCCCCGTTGCACAGCACGTCCCATCCCACTGATTTCTTACTCCACATATCATGACATACACTTTGACTGCAATCACTCAGCTATTTATGCGGGCCGTCTGTACATACTTCTCGCTTATATTGACTTCATACCCCTATTAGAGGATCGCGCTACCCTGATCACCCACTCACTACACGAGGCTGCGCTTCACGCTTTCCCTCACACCACTCGCTCCACTTGCTCACCACCACCCCGGACCGTACCTTGTAATAGTTGGTATGATGATGAGTGTAAGGCTTTACGACGTCAGCTCAGATTCACAGCAAAAAACAATCTTATGAGCGAACCAGAGACGCTACTCGAGTATCGTCGACTGGTACGTAGGAAGAAACTAGATTTCGTTTGCTGCAACGAGGAGGAACTATTGAATATTTTGTTTAGTAACAACTCTAAGGACTTTTGGCGGAGATTTATAGAAAGACGGTCCCCCTCACCTCTCACAGACACCTAGGTTTGGCATAATTATGCACACACACTATATGACATCCCAAATCAGCTAGTCCCTGACCTCTCACATATATCACACCCCACTTGCTGCACCCTCTTCACTAAGGGGGGAGTGAAGGATGCCGTAATGAAACTTCATAACGGCCGAGTGAAGGATCATGAGGGACTATGCACTGAGTTCATTGCATATGGGATTAATCTCCTCGCCTCGATCTTAGCAAAGCAACTCTTTAATGAAGCGGTTTGCTTGGGGTTTCCACCCACCTAGACCATTAACACACTCTCACCCATCCACAAGGAAGGGGATCCCATGAGCCCGGAAAACTACAGGACCATTATGATTGGACATGTCATGTCTAAGATTTATGCATCAATGCTTGATTCCAAGATCAATCGATTTGCAGAGTGTCGAGGACTTAGAGCAACAGGACAAGATGGATTCCGGCAGGATCATGGGACCATGGATCACATTCTCACGCTGAAGTGTATCATCGAGGAGGTGAGGGCACGAAAGCAGAGGGTTTAATGTTGCTTTGTGGACTTCTGCAAAGCATTTGATATAGTCCTGAGAGCCTGCCTCCTCCGGCCTACAGGATTTGGGTTATGGCTAGGAGATCATTTGGGTTGTCATGGCACTTTACGAGAGTGTCTCAGGAAGAGTCTGGGTAGGGTCGAGGTGGACAAACGAGATCATGAGCACTATTGGGGTCAAACAAGGGTGTCCTTTATCACCTACCCTGTTTGGCCTCTACATTGACGGGCTCGAGACAGTGATGCAGACACGGGGGGGGATGGATGCTCTCTTGCTAGCACTCTGATCCAGATATTGTTATATGCAAATGATGTGGCACTTTTGTCTCCTTCAACAGAGGGGCTCCAGAGATACCTTGACGCACTACACTCCTTTTGTGAGTCTCATGATTTGAAGGTCAACCTTGGTAAAACCAGCATGCCACAAGGAGGGAGGAGCTACGCGGAGCTGCAAGGCAGCGGGAGGGAGCTGTAGGCGAACCGGGGAGCACAGAGGGGTGGCAGAGCAGCAAGGAGGGGAGGCGGAAGGGAGGAGAAGTTAATCGGGAGGGTGGAGTTGCAGGGTGGCGGGAGGGAGTTGCTACAGGGGAGCCGGAGCAGCAAGGAGCGAGGCAGGAGGGTGGAGCGAGACAGATTTGGCTCTATTGAACAAAGCAAACCACATTGAATTGGTGTACAGGAATGGGATCGGGGTGCCATCAACGAGCTAATTTTCGCCGATCTTGAGTGCACAGATCGTCAGAAGCTAGGGTCTTGCTGCATGCTCCCATCGGTCGGCCAAATCAGTGTACTCCCTTTGTGTGATTAAAGCTTGAATCACCAGAGCCTAGGAAGGCTTTGTGCCTGAGCTCTGGGTCTACCCATGTGCCATTCTCCCTTTCAGCGGCATGCATCTTGGTATGCGCGCTAATTCCCAGAGTTCTCCTGATGCTAGAATCGTTGCTTCCTCAGAAGGTAGCGAATGGACCTTTGATTTGATACCACTCTTAAACATTATGCTACTCTGAGGAGCAAAGACGAACGTCGGTTGGAAAAAATTCACAAGCATTTCCACTGTACACAGCACAAGGGCCAAGAACCAACCGACTAAACCCCCGTAGGAATTTCATTGCTTTGAGTAAAAATTTATAGACAAGATTTTGTTTACAGCTTCTGCTGCTCACGAGGGAAAATTCCAGAACTGATTATAAGAGTGGGAGGCCAAGGGTGCTCCAAATTCGGCAACCCGTTTCCTGTCCCATACTTTCTAAAACTAATACAATCTTCATATGAACATCTTCAGAGGCCTTCCCCACCTATGGTCACATGCAAAGGTGAACCCCTCCTGGAAGGTAGCGCCAGCCCCTCACAAACTAAGACAATAAATCACTCTCAAGAACCTACAACAATTAATTGAAAGCACATCACCATGGCACCCATTAATTGTTAGCCTTTCACATGCAAAGAAAATCTCTAGACTTATATCTAGTCTCTGTGGGCATCCCCACCATGCAAACCAAAATGCAATCAAATACTCTGGGAGACCATGGTCAACCTATTGACCATAATCAACTTCTTACGCGGAGCCAAGCCACTTTGACTGGGCCAAATTCTCTGACCGAAGTCATCTCTTTAATTCTCTGGTTGATCATGGTCAACCCTCCTTGACCATGGTCAAGATTCTTTAAAGGGGATCAATGCAATGCTCTTTGGTGGAAGTTTTTTTTTAATAACATTTTCTTTATTGCCTACTTTGAATAGCACAAAAACTTTGCCTCAAAGTTGTGTACATGAAGCCCCAAAAAGAATAGTGGATCTACTCAATGCTTCCACCAAGTGACCCTCCTCCAGGGGCTGAGCTTTTGGAAGGAGGCTGCACTTCTCACTATTACTTGGAAGCCAATTTTTTGTGTGTTGAGGTTGAAAGATTGAGAGGACCCCACAATTGGCTCATGTACAAGTTTATGGATCGTCTTAAAAGGAGCCTCAACAACACTGACCTCTAAAAGGTAAGATCGTTTCACCTATGCAAGTAACGCTTCAACTTTCAAGTTTCCTATCTGTAAGTTGCAGTTTGTGCAATGTGAAGGTCAATTTTGTACATGTGTTCAAAAATCATTGATTATTGGATCTCACACTACGAGGAGTAAGAGGAAGAGAAGAGAGGGGCATCAATGTGGATGCGGCGACAAAGGCCTTGCTTGCATAGGACTCAAGATGATCATTGATGATGGATCATAATATAGGCTCTATGTAGTTACTAGTTCTTATTACTGGCTCTTGACCAGTTCCTATGCTCTTTATTCCAGAGTCTAGACTTTATAGGAGTGTTCTTGTAATTTGGTTTAGATTAAGGATTGACTCACAATGCACTCTTCACAGACTACAATACATTGCATACTTGGATTTTGAGAGTATCACTTACCTCTTAGTCAACAATTTTAAGTCTTTAATGGCAATCAATGATCAGTGATTCATGATATGTAAACAATGTCATGTCTAGATTCCATATGTGTGAACTTGTCTGGCCAATCGTTGAACTTGAAACAATCTGAAGGGTGAGGGGTGGCAATGGCAGGGACTGATCCATGTTGGGTAAACAATGTCATGTCTAGATTCCATATGTTTGAACTTGTATGGCCAATCATTGAATCTTAAACAATCCAAAGGGTGAGGGGTGGGAGTGGCAGAGACTAAGGGACAGTAGGGACTGAAGGAACGGATCTATTGCTTTGGCTTCCTCGATTTGCTATGCTTTAGGCCAATTTCTACTTGTTTATTAATTATGTACCATAGATAATCTCAATGTTATACATAAAATTTCAATACAATCAAGTCAGATTTTAACTCTGTCTATATTTAAATATAAATGTCTCAGTATGAAGGAGCAAATTCAATGCTAAATAATGAATCATGAAGCATGTAGATACGTTAGATGTTTATGAAGTCCATAACATGTTTGCTTTTTTTGAAGTCTGGTATATGCATGTGTTTTAGGCAAGCGAGAAGAATTTTCAATTCCAAAAGCATTCGGGATTTTATCCAAACATTCTTGAATGTTTAGAAACATGCATGCACACTTCGGGCTCCAAATGTCTACTAACCATGATAAACATTGCCGTAATTTCCTAGAATAAACCTAGCTGATAGGAAAAATGAGAGCTTAATAAAGCAATCATGGTTCCAATGCATTTAAACATGGTCACTATTACCTTTAGTGCAAAACACCATGGTTTCCAATGAAAAAACAAGGAACAAAAGACTTCATGAACTGATCACCCAAAAGGCGGGGTGGGAAGGGGGGGAATACCTGATGTTCTAGACATGTACCATCAAAAGGAATCTCTAATCGATGTTGGAGAATTTGCAGCCTCTCTTCCTGTATTAAATGTATACCTATTAAACTCACTCTTTTCAATATAACTCCACCATAACAATAAACTTGATAATGAAGCCCCTCTTCTCCAAAAAAGGTCATAAATATGAATATGCATGTCCTCTCTTATATGCCACGATAGGTACAAACCAAATTCCTTATGGAATTGAAAAGACGAACAAAAAAAAGATGCATACCATTTTCCTTTTTCTTTGTTATTACAAAAATGTTCAAATTGAAACATCTCATAAACAGGAAACACAGCGGCAAGAGAGAGATGCTTTGCAAGATAATGGTAGTTGGACCAAAGAAAGATTCACCAAGCCCACATAAGAACCATGATACCTCTGTCACCAAAATATGGCACTTTTCTAGATTATGCTAACTCTGAAGCTACTAATGGCAGTTGCTATCACATCTGTCTCATCATCAATCTCAAGTATCATACTCAAGTATCATACTCAACGAAGCTCCTAATTTGGCTCGACAAACATTTTTGTGCTCTAATGACCAGTTTTACACACAATGAAAACATTGTTCTTTTTTTCCCTCCTCTAAGATCCTCGGATAGCGAGTTCATGGTGGTATTGTCTCTGTCGCATATGAGGATGTCATTAGGAATGGAATTAAGAGAAGTCCTTGAATGCTTATTTTAATCCTCCGCTCAGTGGTTTTGCCAATGAAATCAAGGTCAACAATCAACAATCAGCAATCCACCTCCCACTTCAGTAATTCTCTTCAATATGCACAATGGCCTTGAATCTTGTCAAAAAATTAGAGTGGTGAGGACAAGAAGCATTTTATTTCTACCCTTACAAAAATATTGATTCAAAAAGGAACTTCCAATGTACAAATCTGAACCTCCGGGATTCAAAGCCTCTGCTAGAAAAGGATACAACAATTTAAAGAAGGCACTCAATAGGAAAATATCCGTCCACAATACTCAATTTCTACTAGCAGTTTTGGAACTAATGCATTGTCAAACATTTACTAAGTACAAGATGTACCCCGCCATTTTAGAGATGTACCCCCTGATTTTAGGGCAGCTCTTACTTTCAAATAGTATCTACAAAATTGAAATCTGCGGATTCAAAAGAAATAGGGACATTGACATTAAATATGATGTTATCCTCTAGTGAAAAAGACGTTAAGTATGATGTTATCCTTTCCAAATTCAAAGGAAAATCCTCTTTAGGGCTACTAAGAAATTATTATACATTCCTCAAGATCATGGGGTGAACACCAAACATTGAGTTTGCCATACTTCATCTTTAGGATTTTGCTCAATGATAGAGACATCCTCCAATAAAAGGTATGGCGATTGGGTTTTTTCTTGATGGTGGAGCCATCTCATGTCACAAAGTCATATTTTATCTGAAAAAAATAAAGAGAAACTATTATTTTTTGACTTTGGTCAAAGGTTATTGATTTCCGTCAAAGAGTATTGACTTCGGTCAAAGTGAGTTGACTTTTGTCAACTAGAAAAGTTTCTATCTTTTTTATTATGTTTACTTGGTGGTGACGCCCACGGAGGACTAGGATTAGTCTAGAGATGTAGAATGCATGCATTGGCTAACCTTTAATTGGTGCAATGTGCTAGGTGGTGTTTTATTTTTATGTGCAAGTGCTTGGAGAGAGGGCTAAAATCCCCACATTTTAAGGGGAAAAGGCATGCAAACTAGACGTCCAAAGTGCTCAAGGAAGTTCCACGTTTAAGATTGCTATTTTTAGCAAGAATTGCCACGATTAGCAATCAGCTCACCTCTGCTAGCGAGAAGGATGAATTTTGAAGATGGTTGCTCAGTTGTGACAGTGATCTTGCTGTAGCTTCTTCTGTGCGCTCCATGAGAGCTGATCTTTGTAGCAAACTTTTGAAATTCTGAAATAAAAATCTTCAACAGGTCCGCCAGGGGGGGGGCTTATTTCTGGCTCCTAGGGTGTGTTCTCGGTTGTTTCTCCCCCTCTTTCAGTTGCATTGGATTCCCAAAAGAAATTCGTTGCTGTTCCCTCCCAGAAGAAGTGATCAGATACAAGGTTTCTCCTGTTTTCTCTGAAATTCAAATTTTCCATGATGTTTATTTGCTGCGAATTGCAGCAGGCTGCTATGAATTATGTTCCACAGCTACGATTTGCTTCTATCTGCTGCGAATTGAGATCTCTGGCTGTATATTCTCTTGGAAGTGCTGCATTAGGGTTTCCAAGTTAATTACAAATTAATTTGTAGGGTTTCAGGGCTGATTTCGGTGGTATCAGAGCTCAGCTTCATCGCTTTCCCTGGTTGTGATGATTCCTTGCTGAGAACTGTTGCATGCAGGCAAAATCGCAATTCAAAAGAGCAGCCGATGCACCCAGGATGTAGCAAATTCAATTCGCTTCTGTTTTTGTGAGGAGAGAGCTTTTGGCACAATTTTCGAATCAGTTTTTGCATTGATCCTGTGCAGCCAGCAAAGTTGGATAGTGATTTGACCTATTCAGGTGTGGGAACAGATTGGGTTTTAGCTATCTAGAAGGACACTCGAAATTCAGAACAGCCTATCAAGAGGCAGGATCAAGAGAACATGGAAGTTCAAACACTAGGCTGCCTAGCAAGAAGGGACCTGAGGTACAAGCTGGTGATCTTCACGATGATTTTGTCAAAGCCAAAATCCAGGAGTATGAATTATTGAGGCGGAATCCTTGATTCCAGCATCTTTTCAAAGCAGATACTCTTGAGAAATCCACCTCTTACTTTCCCCAAGAAATTCAAAGGCAAGCATTCTGCCAATCCCTCATCATTCTCTTCAGCAAGTTCATCTAGAAGACACCATAAATCTCAGCATAGGGGAGAAGTGCAATACCAAGGAACAAATCCCTAATTCCCAAGCACAGGAAAAGCTGACGGACCCCCAGTGGCAGCTCAAGTTCATCTTATAGCTCTTCCTCTTCTTCTTCTTCTTCTTCTTCTTCTTCTTCCAACTCTTCACGAGACAGGCATAGAGGTAGAAGCAAAAAAATATTGAGGCTAAGAAATTCAAAGAGGGAGGTAAGCCTATTCGATTTGCTACCTATGGCGGGGCATTTGGGAAGACAGAGAAGGCCACACAGTTTATCCGTCAATTTGATGTGGCTTTTAGAACAAAGAATTATCAGGAATCATCTAAACTTCGGATGGTGAGCTTGCATCTTATAGGTACAGCCAGTGCCTGGTGGAGTGCCAAACTGCTAGATGGGACTGCTCCCAAGACCTAGAAGAAATTTAAAAAGTATTTCTAGCTAACGAAACAATCTGCACATAAGGTCCATATTGCATGGGATGGCCTTCGCATGAAGAAGGGAGAAATGGCAAAGCCCTTTAATCAAAGATTTTGGGATGCATATTTGCGGATAGCTCCATTTTGTAAGAAATCCTAGATTTAGTATATTTAGAAATGTGCTAAGGAACAGAAAGAAGACTGAAAATAAAAGAGAACAAGGAATATTTGTATTGCTTGAGTGTCTGTAGTGTGTCATCCATACAGTTGGGCCTCTCTTATATAGAGAGTGAAGAGTCACACATGAAAAGGTGTGTACTCCAAGTGTATGTGCATGAAGAGGTGTGTACCCCTTGTGAAGGGTGTGACCCTTGATGAGAGGGTACATTACAATGGGAGTGTCTCTTCAATAGAATGTCTCTTGTGAAGGGTTGTGCCTCATAGGAAGTGTCCCGTCGAAAGGGCATACCCTTCCACAAGTGTCCATTCATCAAACCATCCATAAGTCTAAGATATAGAGAAGGGAATACGTCACAGATCGTGACATCCCCTCCCACTCAAAATAAGACCCTGGTGGAGATAATGAACTGATGTAGAAAATATCACGGTAAATTCTGAAAATACTGCTGTAAAATGTCAGGGTACTGCTGTAAGTCTTCATCAGATTGCCAAGTAGCATCGGAGTCGTCCAGATCTCGCCAAAGAACAAGGAATTCCGTGATAAGTCGATGTCGAGTCTCTCGCTGTCGATGGTCTAGAATACGCTCAGGAATAAGGAGAACATAATCGTCTTCGATTTTTGGGACATAATCACCTGCAAGAGGAACTACTTCATCGCCTGGAATGTACGTCTTTAGCCAAGAAATATGAAATGTCAGATGGATTTTACCCCATGATGGTGGTAATTCCAATTTGTAACTTAAAGGTGAATTTTTCTTGACGATCCGGAAAGGTCCATAGTATCTTGGTCGCAACTTAGGAAACACAGACTTAACCGTCTTATAGCGATGTGGGGCTACAAATAATAGCACCATGTCACCAATGTCAAATTCTAGGTGACTGAACCAGTTGATCAGCTAGGGCCACTCGATGTTGAAGTATAAAATTCGTTGGTACAATCAGAGTGTGTCCATAAGCTGCTTGGAATGGAGTCATGCTGATGGCACTATGGGAAGAGTTATTATAAGCAAACTTAAGGAGTGGTAGATACTCTTCCCAAGC
The DNA here is from genome assembly GCF_047967505.1 of Dipteris shenzhenensis. Classification (NCBI taxonomy): domain Eukaryota; kingdom Viridiplantae; phylum Streptophyta; class Polypodiopsida; order Gleicheniales; family Dipteridaceae; genus Dipteris; species Dipteris shenzhenensis. The sequence continues at coordinate 30,335,737 of NC_141612.1, forward strand.
TGCTAGGTGTGACTAAATATAATGTCGAAGCATTTCTTCCAGAACTTGGTTGACTCTTTCAGTCTGACCATCTAATTCTGGGTGGTAGGCTGAACTGAACAGTAGAGTTGTACCCAAAGATTCGAACAGTGAAATCCAAAAGTGACTGGTAAACTTAGGATCTCTGTCGGATACGATATTCTTGGGCAATCCATGGTGTCGGAAGATGTGTTGTGAAGAGTTTGGCGATGTCCGGAGCCTGGGCTCTTCTTTTGCAAGCAACAAAGTGTGCCATTTTGGACAATCGATCAACAATTACCATAATCTGAGTGTTACCTCGGGAGGATCGTGGTAGTGTGGTAATGAAATCCATGGAAATACTTTCCCACCTTTCAATTGGAACTGGAAGAGGCTGAAGAAGTCCTGCTGGAAGTCGTCGGCTTGCTTTCATTTGTTGACAAGATAAGCAAGATGTAACCATTTCGATGACGTCGCTTTTCATCTGAGGCCAGTAGTATGTTGCACTGAGTAACCTATAAGTCTTGTTGATGCCTGGATGGGCAGCATAAGGAACTACATGATGCTCTTTTAACAAAAGACGTCAAACATCCTTGTCATGTGGTACACAGACGCGATCTTGATAATACAGAAGGTCGTCCGTATAAGAATAGGATGAGAAAATCTTCTGTTCGGAAGTCAAAGGTTGATCTTTTGAAAGAACTTGTACTGCTGTGCCGAAGTCTTTATCATTGAAATACTTCCCTTTGAATGAATTCGAAACATCCACAGATAATGTAGAGATTACCATAGCTGATGCTAGAGTCAACCTACCGAGAGCATCTGCAGGTACATTGCGTAGTCCTGGAATGTACTCAATGGTCATGTGAAAGTTGGCCAGAAATCAACCCAGCGTGCTTGTCGAGCGTTCATGATTGGCTGAGTAAAGATATACTTTAGAGAGTGATGGTTTGTCTTGACCACCGAGTCGGCTCCCATGAGATAATGTTTCCAAGAGCGATAAGCATGTACAACGGCAAGAAACTCCTTATCATAAACTGGGTATCGGGTTTGGATATCGAAATGTTTATGGCTGTCAAAAGCAATAACTCTGTCTTCTTGCATCAAGAGTGCTCCTGTAGCGATGTCGGAAGTGTCGGTCATGACCTCAAATGGAATGGAAAAAAATCCAGGTAGGGCTAGAAAAAAGATTAGTTGAGGTATTCAAGAGGATCCCTTATTGGTGTCTCCTCCACTGCCGTAACCAACAGAAGTGAAGTCTTTACTTGACGTTTACGAACCCACTTCTTTACTTGTAAGGCAGAGGCAACTGGGGTTGAAGGAGAGTCCCTAGAACCAGTTAGCTCAATAAGTTTTCCCTGATGGACAAACTGGATAGTATGACTGCGAAAACTGATTGATGGATCATAGTCGTAGAGCCACTGTTGTCTGAGTATGACATCGTACCGAGAAAGAGGCATGATGTCGAAGTTCAACTTGTCCATATAATGTTGGATGTGAAAAGACAAGTTTTTGATCCTAGTGTTGCACAAGAAGATAGTTCCATTTGCGAGTTCAATTTGATAGTCCATGGGACTAGGACTGGTGGTCAACCGAAGTTTGTCGACCATAGAACTAGCTAGGAAGTTATGAGAGCAGCCACTATCGATGAGGATAGTGACCGTTGTTCCACGAATTGATCCTTGAACACAAAGTACTTGAGTGGCCAGGGAAGGTTCGGGGTTGCTGGCAAGGCTCATGTGGATGGTATTTGCCATTCGAACAGCTTTGCCTTTCTTGCCTTGTGCTGGGGTAGCATCTTCTGTTTGGGAAGTGCTAGGTTCCATATTGGAATTTTGCTTTGGTCGCTTGGGACAATCGAACCATCTATGGTCGCCTGTACAGATGGTATAAAGTCCTTTTGTGCTGGAGTTGTTCTTCTTGTCAGTGGCCGCACCTTTATGTTGGGGCTCACGGGTCTAGGACCCGTAGAATCTGAGCATCCCCCCGAGCCACAACCTAGGCTGTTGGCACGAACATCTACATCCAACTCCTGGTGTCCCATACCACCAAAAGGCACCCATAGGCCTCAGGATTGCACTGGGAATCCGCACTACGCTAGAAAGCAGGTGCATGTCCGCAACACGATCCAGGATCCAACACGCTAGAAAGTAGGAAGAGCTAGACCTGCTCTCACTTGCGTGAATGAAAACTGGACCCCTGGTCCCCTTATATAGGCTCTGGCCTAGTGCTGCTAAAAATAGATGGAACCCTAACTCGTCCATTGCCCTTGCAACCCAACCTGAGAATTGCATGCCTAACCCCTAGCCTCCCCAGGCTATCAAAGCTAGTCTCGTGCACCTAAGCACACGTTAGATAAAATCCATGCACATGACAAGATCATACTATTGATCTTATTCTGGGAAGGGCACCGCTCAATCGACCACCTTATAGGGTGAGTGGATTAGGGTGAGTGGATTGCAAAGGAAGGAAATAATGGCTCAGGAGCAGAATCTTTTATCAAAAGGGCTTATTTAGCTCAGCTCATCACCATTTTGTTCGCTAGTCTTGTTGGTTTAAAAAAGGATGTTTCTTTCCGCATGTGTGTTGATTACCGTCCGTTGAATAGGATGAACGTTAAGAACCCGCTCCCCATTCCTTGTATTAACGATGTTATGGACCGTCTGGGAGGTGCTACAGTTTCTAGCAGGATTGACCTCAAAAGAAGGTATCATCAGATCCACGTACATCCACAGGATATACATAAGACGGCCTTCCGTAGCACTTCTAGGTTGTACGAATTTCTGGTCATGCCCTTTGGATTGACTAATGCACATTTTCAAGCCACACAGACACTTTACGGGCACTTTTTTATATGATATCATTGTGTTCTCTAAATCAATCAATGAGCATATTTTCCCAAGAACTTCGCAACCATAAGCTTTGTGTAAATGGTCAAAAAAGTGAAATTTTCTTGGACAAGATTCATTATCTTGGCCATATCATTTCTAAGGATGGTGTGCAGATGGATCCTGCAAAGATCCAAGCTATAGAGGAAGGCCTCAGCTGAAAACCGTACATGAATTATGCAGTTTTCTAGGGTTATGTTCTTACTACAGGCGGTCTATTCAACATTTTGCTGATATTGCAGCAGTACTCCATGATCTGACTAAGAAAAATACAGTTTTCAGGCGGGGGGAACATCAAAAGACAGCCTTCAATACTCTTATGGAAAAGCTAACCATTGAATCCATTCTTGTCATTCCAGATTTTTGTAAAACGTTTGATGTGGATTGTGATGCATGTGGAGATTGTATGGGAGCTGCTTTGCATCAGGAGGGGCATGTGGTGGCCTACTAAAGTACAAGGTTGTGAGATGCTGAAAAGCCCTTGCAAAAACAATTGTTGGTTGTTAGTCATGCTATGACCATCTGAAAACATTATCTATGTTTCATTTTCAGATTGTTCATATGCCAGGAGTGCAAAACAGAGTGGCAGATGCCCTATCTCGTAGGCCCCAAGTGCTGAGTGGGAAAGATATCTCCCATTGGTGGAGTTTGCTTACAATAATACCATACACAGCTCCACGGGAAGGGCCCCTTTTGAGGTAATTTATGGTAAGGTTAATCTCCCACCCATCCTCATCAAAAGATAAACTTTTTGCTGCTGACCAGTATGTTCGAGACCTGGAAACAGCTTTTGAGCCGGTTAAGACAGCAATTGACAGATCCTAGAAAAACAAAAAAAAAGCTGCACATAAGCATTGGAGGTAGCTGGACCTTCAAATTTGCGATTGAGTACTGAAAGGTAAGGAATATGTATATCCAAATCTGTCCACCATGTATTATGGGCCACAGATGAAATCAATGAGGTTGCTTATAGGCTGGATTTACTTAATCATTGGAAGATTCATAATGCATTTCATGTGAGTCTTCTCAAGAAGTATAAGGGTCCTAAACCACCAGAAGTGGATGAGTTGGAAAAAATCCTTCAACCAGAGCAGATTGTCTATCACATGGAAAAGAGAGGACCTAGAGGCAAAGTTTTCCGCCGCTACCTTGTTAAGTTCAAGAATTATTCGGTGCTTGATGCCAAGTGGGTTCTCAGGATAGCCACAGATCCTACAGATGTATAAGGAAGCCTTTCAGTTGGGGACACCTGAATAGAAGCCAAGGGGATGTCACAAAGCCATATTTATGGCTAGAAATAAGAGAAATTATTCTATTTTGCTTTGGTCAAAGGTTATTGACTCCGGTCAAAGAATATAGACTTTGGTCAAATGAGTTGACTTCTGTCAACTAGAAAAGTTTCTATCTTTTTTTATGTTTACTTAGTTACATGGTGGGGATGCCCACGAAGGGCTAGGATATAGTCCAGAGATTTAGAATGCATGCAGTTAATAACCTTTAACGGGTGTAATGCGCTTGGTGGTGTGTTTTATTTTTACGTGCAAGTGCTTGGAGAGGGCTAAAATCCCCACATTTTAAGGGGAAAAGGCATGCAAATTGGACATCCAAGTGCTACGTTCAAGATTGCTATTTTAAGCAAAAATTTCCACCATTAGCAATCAGCTCACCTCTACTAGGAAAGACGAATTTTGAAGCTGGTTGCTCAGTTGTGACAATGATCTTGCTGTAGGTTCTTCTGTGTGCTCCGTGAGAGCTGATCTTTGTAGCAAACTATTAAAATTATAAAATAAAAACCTTTTGGTGGGGGGGAGGGGGGGGACAAGGGGGCAGCCCTTATTTTTGGCCCCTAGTGTGTGTGTTCTCTGTTCTTTCTCCCCCTCTTTAAGTTGGATCGGAAGCCCAAAAGAAATTTGATGCTGTTCCCTCCTAGAAGAAGTTATCAGATACAAGTTTTCCCCTGTTTTCTCTAAAATTCGACCTTTCCCTTGTGTTTTTTTTAGGATTTCAGGGCTGATTTCATATCATATTAAGGTTTATAAATCTCTACCAATCACAGGGGTTTGTTAAATCTATTTATGTGAGTTCGTTAAACCTATTCGGCCATCTAGCTGACACATCTGAAGCAATACTAGAATGAATCAACCTGCGGTCTTACTTATATCATCGGTACCATGGGTAAAAAGAGACCATTTCCAAATAACGTGTGATATTTTTTTTCACTCTTCCTTTGTCAATTCATTCCATTTGCAAATAGATCCAAAGCTAAAGAAGATATGTCACTTGCTTCTTCCTCAACCTCTTTTCTTCCTAGATACAAAGGCCTACAAGACCGAGTGAACTCAAGCCTAAGTGATAAACAAGGTGGGAATGCCACTAAGGCCCTGCCTTTTGGATTGTTATTGTAGGTGTAAGTGTAAAGTAGCTCGATAAATATTTCCAAGAACTTGTAAAAGGGAAATGAAGGTGTAAATTAATAGGAAAAGGAAAGAGAAAAAGCAAGTGAAGGTGAATGAATATGGGGAAAGGTAGATGAGTGGAGAGGAGAAAGAAAGAAAAAACAAAAGTTTATTACAGTCTTAGGAAGACCGATGGGTCTATGAGACTGCGAAAAAATCTGAATACAATGAGCTCTGGTAGTGGAGCTACTAAACGAGCGTCCACACCAATGTAGAATGCAATAAAATGCAAAATGGCAGTACTAAGTCCTCAGTACAGCATAATCATATCCCGGCTATATATATATATATATATATATATATATATCAATCTCAGCATCATCGTCGGCATCACCATCATATCCATCATCATCATCATCGTTAGCAACACAACATTAGGATGGATGAGGCTATGGAAGCGGAGGCATGAGGTCAGCAATAGAGCGCTCTCGCCCCCTCAAGGGTGCAGTCCTGGTACATCTCCTGGTCGTAGCTCTGCGTCTAACCAAGGCCACTGTGACCCCCGTCAATCGGGCTCCGACCCTAAACAAGGAGGGGATGTCCCCAAGTGTGATCTGTGAGTCAACCCTCCGTCTGAGCTGTTGGGTCATAGGCTCCGGGTCGCAGTCATGTCGAGTCCCCGCCTCATGGGGGTCTATGTGATCTGGCTGAAAGAACTCCGTGATAGAGCTCTGAGAGGTATCAGTAAAGGGAGAAGTCTGCTCCTGTCTCTAGGAGAGGACACGATCCAACATCCTAGAACTATCTCTGAAGAGGCAGTAGAAATGCCCTCGGATCTCATAGTAAACAGGACATCTGGACATGAAATGCCCCTCTGTCTCAACCTCCTGCATGTCACACCGTGTGCATATGCGCCTCTCCTTAGGTAACCGCTCTACTCGGCCGCTCTCGATACAAAGTCTGTGTGAAGAGACCCGGAATTGCCCAAGGGAGATCCGCAACGAGTGGGGTAGGTGAATCTGCGTGTATCATGGTGGATCAATGAAACCCTCCGTTGTGAAATGTAAGAAGTGATCTATGTAGAATCCTAGCTTCATTGGAAGATCACTCGGGCCCAACCAAGTCCAAAATGTGTGTAGCTGTAGTAGATCCTCACGAATAACTTGGTTGACCTCGTGTGATAGGAGGGGAGAGAAAGGAGCATCCATGCTGTACTGGAAAGGGGGTAGTCTGTCCATGTGGAGCCCTAATCCTGCAAACCATCTCTCTGTGCGTGCATACCAACACCTCTGATCTCCCCCTGCTGCAAGTGCCATAGAAGAGGACCTGATTAGCATTCACTAAACAGAAGAGAAAAGGGTTTGGACCATTAAATATGAGTGGGGACATAGCCATTTTGGCAATCTTGGACCTAAACAAGACCATCACTTATATGTGGGCTTCAATCAAGCTTATAGTAGAGTGGAAGAGAGGGAAAGTGTTACAAATGCAAGAGGGAGTCCTTAAGAAGAAGAACTGCAGAACGTGGGAAGGAGAGGATGGAGGACCACACTAAGTAGAGTCAACACATAATGGATTGTAATCCTCCATCCTCCCCTTCCCATGTTGTGCCACATTGTGCTTCGGGTTGGATTCATGGATAGTATTTCAGATAAGCTTATGGAGATGTGGTCGCCGACTTAATAGGTGGTCACCTCCTTGTATGGTGTGGATCATTCTAGCCTTCCAGCTATGAAGGTGATAGTCCCCACACTATGGATAGTATTTCGGATAAGCTTATGGAGATGTGGTCACCGACGTAATAGGTGGTCACCTCCTTGTATGGTGTGGATCATTCTAGCCTTCCAGCTATGAAGGTGATAGTCGCCACACTATCCACACCATCCAAGGAGGTGACCACCTATTAAGTCGGCGACCACATCTCCATAAGCTTATCAAAAATACTATCCATGAATCCAACCCAAAGCACAACATGGGAAGGAGAGGATGGGGGACCACACTAAGTCAACACATAAATGGATTGTATTAATGATCACCTTCCAAGATGGGAGGCTAGAATGATCAGCACCATACAAGGAGGTTACTACCTATAAAAAGGCAACCACATCTCCATAAGCTTATCAATCCATGGATCCAACCATTTCAATCACCTAGAAGCTCAAATCTCAACACTCCTCAATATGAAACAGGTAGAGTATTGCACTATCATCAGGCGATATAAAATGGGAGAAGCCTTTATCAGTGTGACAAGCTTATTACAAGGCTTGGGATATAATACAAATGTGCGGGCTGCAGCAGACGCTCAGCCGTGGTTATTGAGGAACCGTGACAGAGCAGCAGCAAGACATTCTAAAAAAATGTTGATGAGCACTCTTTTGAGAACCACTGGCTGAGGCAACTGGCGATGGAGCTGCAGAGTGAAATAAACTTGCAGAAGATATGAAGAAAAGAAGCTCCAGTGCTACAAAACAAACCCAGGCTGCTTCTGAGATCCGTAGATCCGTCAACGGCAGTAGCAGGTAGAATATGAATCAGCATCCAGTAGCTTATGGCAGTAGCTTCCTTCAAACAAGCCTTGAATATAAGGCCCTTAAAACTACTACTGAACAGTTGCATCATAAAATAGCAGCAAGGGAGAATAGGCGGACAAATGACAAAAGATGTTGCTGAGATATTGAACAGCAGTGCCTAGCAACGGGGAGCTATTACAACAGCCTTCAAACACTATTAGAATTCCCGGCAATACCTTGTTGCTGGAAAAGAACCCGTCAAGACCAGCTGCCAAGGGACAAAGTTCCTGGTAAAAGGCAGAAAATGTCTGCGAACAGCAGCGTGTGATCGTAAGAGAAAAACAACGATGAGCAGATCCCTCTGGGTATCAAAAGGAGTAGCTTTGAGAACTTGTGGATTGGGCAAGCCAAGAGCTGAAACCTGAGCTTGGAGTCCTCCTTTTTGTTGTCTACCTTGTACATATGCTCTTGAGTCTTGTATCTAGGTCCTAGGTTTTCACTGAGTTCATCAGTTTGGAAGGTGCATTGCACCTTGGTCTTGTATCTCCATTTTCAAGAATAAAGTGAGCCTGGATAAGGGGGGGGCCCCGTCTTGGCCCCTCAATCATATTGCATTCTCCAATGATGTCACTTTGTGTTTAAGCTGTATAAGTCTTAATTCCAGCTTAATTGCAAACTCTTAAGTTCAAGTATATGTGTTTGGCAACTCGCAATCATCTCATTCAAATGCCTCTGCAAAATCCGTTGTTTGAATTGATAGAAAGCACCGAGTAGTTTACATTGGTATCAGAGCTTAGGCAGTGGTCCTGTACTCTGTGCTTTCTCTTGTTGAGTCTCTCCTTCATTGAGTTATCTTGTCATCATGGCAGCCAATGGACCTGACCCTCCTCCTAACCTGCATGAGTTGAGTGCTCTCTTGGCAAACATTGCTCAACAGGTTCAAGTGCTGGAAAGCAGCCAAGCAGGAACTCATGACATAGGGCCCCAATCCCAAGGAAGAGGCCGTGCGGACAACACCAACTCCAACAAGGAGGGAAGATCATCCTCTTCTTCCCCTCCTCGAGGTAGACGGCGTCATCGGAGTCCATCTCCTTCGAGACGTGCACGGAGACGAAGGTATGCAAAGCATAAGGTACCTCTTGGAGATAAGCTCTTCAAGTTTACCAAGTACAAGGGAGAGGACAAGCCCGAGGTCTTGCTGGCCTGGATCCGAGACCTCGAGTATTTCTTTGAGGGGGACGAGTACGAAGACAAGGCGAAGATCCGGTTTGCCGTCCTGCACATGCAAGACCGTGCTTCACTCTGGTGGGCAGCTATGGTCAACACTGGACAGCAAGCCCATACCTGGAAGCACTTCAAGAAGAACTTGATGAGGCACTTCCCTGCCTAAGGAGTTTAAGAGAGATACAATGGTGCAGTGGGACATCCTCCGCCAACGCCAAGAAGAGAAAGTCAGTGAGTATGTTGATCGTTTTTGGGATACTTTGTTAAAAGTTCAAGCATTCAGTAGGAAGGATAAAAAAGAGCAGCAAAGGAAGTTCTTTGCTGGCCTACGGTATATCGTTCAGCATGAGGTGGACATTGCCACTCCTACTTCTCTCGAAGACACCGTCAACATCGCCTTGAAGGTGGAGAAGAAACAATCTTTCTCTAACAAGCGAAATGGCAGCAACAACAAGCGGAAGTCCCAGGGAACCTCTTCCAAGGAACAAAAGGGTAAGGAGACAGCAAAGGACGCACCAAAAGAGCAAAAGTCAGCCAGCCAGCCTCCTTCGAAGAAAGCAGCCCGCACTTTCAGCTCATTGTCTCCACAACAGAAGCAAAAGTATTACTCCGAAGGGCGGTGTTTCAAGTGTGGCGATCGAGGCCACAACTTCTACGAATGCCCTCAAGCTGCCAAAAACAACAGCAACAAAGAAGCAGCCCTCAAAAAGCCAGTTTTGGTAGTCAACAAGGTGGAAGCACCTCCGGAAAAGGGAGCTATAAACGACACCCATAGTTTGTTGAAAACATGGGGTCAGGTAAAGGATCAATCCGCTTTGTTTTTGTTCGATAGTGGAGCTACTCACAACTTTATTTCTCATGAGATGGCACAGAACTTGGGGATAGCCCCAGAGGATAAAGGAGAAGCCTTGGAGGCAACTGCAGCCTTCAAGAACCAAGAAGAGAAGGTGTACCCCATCATCGGCAAGCTTCGGGTACACATCCAGGGGTACTTGGATCATCTACCCTTCATGGTGGCACCACTTCAAGGATCAGATGTAATTCTCGGCATGCCCTGGCATAAGCAAGTCAACCCCCGAATCGATTATGTGAAGAATATTCTAACCCTCCAACATAAGGGTAGAGATGTGAGCATTACAGCGGGAGTTTCAGGAAACACCATTCCTATGGTAAGTCATGCACGATCTCCCAATTTGCTTAAGAAAGGAGTATGTTCTTTTCTAGTGTTCGTACGCGATAAGCAACCAAGTGAAGAAAAGTTAGATTCTCTCACAAAAGAAAGATTAGATTTCCTTCAGGAATTCTCTAGTTGCTTCTCTCAGGAACTTCCTAGTCACCTCCCTCCTGAGAGACCAGAGGATCACAAAATTGACATAGTTCCAGGGTCTTCACCTCCAAATAGACCCCCATATAGAGTTAGTCAATCTCAACAAGATGAAATCTTCAAGCAAGTCCAAGAACTCTTGGACAAGGGATTGATCCAACCCAGTAGTTCTTCTTTTTGCTCTCCTGTCTTACTAGTCCAAAAGAAGGATAAAACCTTCAGGATGTGCATAGACTATAGAGCCTTAAACAAACAGACGGTTAAGAATCGTTTCCCAATTCCTCGTATAGACGATATCTTTGATCGTTTAGGAGGATTTGAAATTTTCAGCCGCATAGATCTTAAGAGTGGCTACCATCAGGTACGAGTTGTACCTGAGGACATTCATAAAACAGCCTTCCGAACCACATTTGGGCTGTATGAATATATGGTAATGCCATTTGGCCTTACTAATGCCCCAGCCACGTTCAATCGACTGATGGAACGGTTGTTCAGGAACTATAGACAGTTCACTGCTGTCTTCTTTGATGACATCCTCATTTTCAGCAAGAATGAGGAAGAGCATAAGGAACATCTAAAGATTGTATTTCAAATCTTAGCTGAAAATGCTCTTTACATCAATGAGAAGAAAAGTGAGTTCTTTCTTCCTGAGATTCACTATCTTGGTCACATTATCTCACGAGAAGGTGTCCGTATGGACCCAGCCAAGATACAGACAATTGTAGAGTGGCCTGACTTGAAGAATGCCCATGAGGTAAGGTCTTTTCTAGGCCTATGCTCATATTACCGAAGGTTTATTTGGCATTTTGCTGAACTTGCAGCCCCTCTACATGATCTCACTAAGAAAAATCTAAAGTTCAGATGGACCCAAAAAGAAAAGGACTCTTTTAATGCTCTAAAGCATGCCCTGACTACAGCTCCTGTACTTATCATTCCTGACTTAAGGAAACCATTCCTAGTAGCAGCTGATGCCAGTGGCGATTGCCTTGGGGCTTCTCTTACCCAGGATGGTCATGCTGTGGCCTTTGAAAGCCGACGACTAAGAGATGCTGAACTTCATTATGATATCTATGAAAAAGAACTCTTAGCTGTAATTCATGCTCTCAAACTTTGGAAACATTATCTTTTAGGGATAGATTTTCTTGTAAAAACTGATCATGAAAGTCTTAAATATTTTCTAACTCAACCTCTGATCAGAGAGAGACATATGAAATGGTCTACCTTTCTGCAATCATTTCATTTTCAGATACAATATACTCCTGGAAAAGAGAATGTAGTGGCTGATGCCCTTTCTCGTAGACCACGGCTTCACCATATTTCAGTTCCCTATCATGATGAGCTAACAGCCCTCAAAGAATTCTATGAGGGAGATGCTGATTTTGCTCAGCCATGGGCACATTTGAAAGATGGAGGCACCCATCATGCCTACCACATCAGGGATGGCTATTTATTCATGGAGAACAAACTATGTATCACAAAGCAGCTTAGATCTAAAGTGATGGAGGAAAGCCATAACCCACCCTATGCTGGTCATAGGGGTATTGTGGCCACCTTTTCAGCCATGGATAAATTTTTCTACTGGCCTAACATGAAAAAGGACACTGCTGCCTACATTTTAGCTTGTCTCGCATGTCAAAAAGCTAAGTATGAGAGAGGAAAACCCAAGGGTTTACTTCAGCCCCTACCCATTCCTGAGAGACCATGGGAACACATCACCATGGACTTCATTACAGGAATTCCTAGGACCAATCAAAATCATGACATGATTTGGGTGATAGTAGATCGATTCAGCAAGCAAGCCCACTTCATTCCTTGCAGAAAGAATCTCAAGGCACCTGAAGCTGCCCATTTATTTATTAGACACATCTTTAGACACCACGGCATGCCCAAGTCTATAGTATCAGATAGAGACTCAAAGTTCACTAGTAACTTCTGGCAGGCTTTGTTTGAGAACCTTGGAACTCTTCTAAGTTTCTCCTCAGCTTTTCATCCTCAAACGGATGGCCAAACTGAAGTTACGAATAGTACACTCTTGGATTTGCTGAAATTTTATGTGCATGACCAGCAAACCTTTTGGGAGAAATTCCTTCCTCTTGTGGAGTTTGCTTATAACAACACAATTCATTCCTCCACTGGAAAAGCTCCTTTCGAAATTGTATATGGTAGATCTTTACCAACTCCACTCATGCAAACAAAAGAGAAAATCTTTGCCGCTGATCAATTCGTGGAGGATTATGACTCTGCTTATGCCACGGTTCGAGCAGCCATTCAAAAGGCACAGGAGAAACAAAGAGCAGCTGCAAATAAAAGACGGAGGGCGTTTGCAGTGAAAGAAGGCCAATGGGTCTTATTGAAATTTGAGAAAGCCCGGTTAAAAACCAAAGTGGGCAAAAAGCGCATCTACTTCAAGCTATCCTTTCGATATTATGGTCCTTTTCAGGTGTTGCAGGTAATAAATGATGTCTCGGTCCGATTGAGACTTCCAGAGCATTGGAAGATCCACAATGTCTTCCACGTAAGCTTGGTGAAACCCTTCATTGGGGAACCACCTCAAGAGCCTACACTGGACGATGCACCTGAAGTAGAGGACACTGAGATCTTGTTGATCCCAGAGCAAATTATTTTGCATAACTTCACTACGGGACGTCGAGGCACGACTCGCAAAATGTATCTTTTGAAGTTCAGAGGGCTCCCATCCACCGATGCCCAATGGGTGGACAGAGCTACATTTCAGGAGTGTCCTGAAATCCTGGATGCTTATGAGGAAGCATTTCAGTTGCGGACAACCGAATGAAAGACGGAGGGAATGTCATCCTGCTTCAACATGTATCCACTTGCTTGGTACTATTTCTTTTTGTTTTTCAATAGTATGCTTATTAAGAAATGAAATGTTTTCCTTCTGTTCAGTTACGGACAATGGGGACTAGGTCTAGCATTTGAGGGTGGACCCCCTTGCTTGGGGTTATGGGCATTAGTGACCCACAAGAGTGATGGCCTCTCTTTGAGAGGGACATCTAGAAACCACACCCCACCCGAGTACCCAAACATGGGACCAATCAAATGCACAGATTGCATACCGACCTAGGAACCATTCAAGAGAATGTTCCCTGAGCTTTGGGTGTGGGCCTGGCAGCATGCCAAGAGTAATGGAGATACAAGATAAGACGACAAACAAATGAGCTCAGTATGGCTCAATTATGACCTTAGAGTACGTCAATAGATAGTCTAAGCTGTTAGGAACCCGTGTGTGCGATCAGAATTAAATTCTGACAACTTTGAAATTTTAGGGTTTTTGGGAGTGACGTGGCAGCTGACACGTGGCAGACTGCCACATGGAATCTGAGCTGGCAGGTCAGTCCACCTGTCCCACACATGTGGCAGCATGCATGGCAAGTGGCAGGGCATGCAGGCCAAGTGTTTGGCCCCAAATCTGGTAGATTTAGGGCAAGTGGTGGGCTGTCCTCTTTGGGACTGCAGCCCACCAAAAATCTGGGACAAGTGTCCACCTTCCACTCTAGGCCTAGGAGGGGGGCTGAGCCTATAAAAGAAGACCTCTCCCCTTCATTCCACACATGAAAATTTCGTCACTTTTCTTCTCCCTCCTTTTAGATGATGCAGCAGAACCTCTCCAGCTCCTTGGGTGCAGCCAGCTTCTCCACAGGCCATTCTCTCACCTCAGCAGCACTTTCTCTCTCTACAACAGCACATTCTCTCTCTACAGTTCCAGCCCCTCCTCTCCAGAAATCTGCCCCCTCTCAGCTCTTCTGGAACAGCAGCAGCATCCTCTCTCCTTCACCTAGCCTGGAGCAGCCACAGCCCCTTTCTCTCTCCTGCTGCAGTCTTTCTCTCTCTACTGCAAAATTTCTCTCTCTACTGTTCCAGCCCATTTCCCTTGCAGAAATCTGCCTTTCTGTGCACCTCTGGAACAGCAGCAGCTCCTCTCTTACATCTCCTCCCTTGGGATCAGCATAGGCACTCTCTCTCTACAGCTATCACTCCATAAAAGCTTTCTCTCTCTAGCCTACAGGCTGTTTTTCTAAGCTGTTCTCATTCCAGCCCCATTTCCACACTCTCCTCACCCAAGGTAGCTTCAGAGGCATCAAGGACTTCATCTACAAAAGGGCCAAGTCACGAAGGGAGCCTGTACTGTCAAGTTTATCTCATTTACAGCACTATTTCATGTTGTTTCTACTATCTTTCTAGAAACTAGTGTTTGTCTCTAATGTTGGATGTAAGTGGTGATTGTTGCAGGCTTCTTCCTTGTGGATTGGGCAAGCCAAGAGCTGAAACCTGAGCTTGGAGTCCTCCTTTTTGTTGTCTACCTTGTACATATGCTCTTGAGTCTTGTATCTAGGTCCTAGGTTTTCACTGAGTTCATCAGTTTGGAAGGTGCATTGCACCTTGGTCTTGTATCTCCATTTTCAAGAATAAAGTGAGCCTGGATAAGGGGGGGGCCCCGTCTTGGCCCCTCAATCATATTGCATTCTCCAATGATGTCACTTTGTGTTTAAGCTGTATAAGTCTTAATTCCAGCTTAATTGCAAACTCTTAAGTTCAAGTATATGTGTTTGGCAACTCGCAATCATCTCATTCAAATGCCTCTGCAAAATCCGTTGTTTGAATTGATAGAAAGCACCGAGTAGTTTACAGCCAAGCACTCAAGCAATACTAGAGAAGCTCATGGAACAGAGTTGACTCCTCCTAGCCCAGCTTGAAGAGACTCCATGGCAGCTGGGTGAAAAAGACAAGCAGCTGGAAGAGACGCGCAAACAGCTCGAAGAAGAAAAAAACTAAAGAGGAGGAAAAACGTGAAGCACGCAGGGGACACTCCGAATTCAAAAAACTGCTCTTGCTGATGCACGAGGAGCACAAACAGGAGGCTGCACTTCGGCGAGACAGCCGAGAAGCAGCACCGACTTGACCAGGAAACCATGTTGCTCGAACGCAAACAGATGTTGGCCACTATGCAGGCTAGCATGAGCACTACAATCCTCCTCGGGTTCGATAACACCAAAGGTTACTCCACTCACTTGATCCACTTCGAATTTCACGAAATATGACGGTAAGTGCAACCACTCAACCATTTTGCAGTTTATTTATCAATTTGTGGCTCATTTTTCGCTAGCTCGTATTCAGGACGAACAAGACAAAGTCCATCTAGCCACCCCTCATCTGACCGGTGAGATGGTGACCTAGTGGCAACATTGGTCTAGAAATTATATTAATCCGACCACACAGGTCACAAGTTTCAATTAAGATACGTTTGTGACTGACCTCAAAGCTCGGTTTCTACGACCTTAGTACTTGCTGAATCCGAAATATGAGTTTTCTCATCTCGCCAAGAATGCTCTACCGGTGTTAACCTACAATAATAAGGTTATTACCTTGGCCAAGTAGTTAGGCGTGTCCAAGACCAATAAGCTCAAGCAGTTCATTAGAGGGTTGGACTCGAACACTCGCTTCCCCGTCAGAAATTTCAACCCACTCACTTAGGGTGTGCGCTTACCTTGGCTCAAAATTAGGAAATAATGCTGAATGGGAGCAAGCCTAAGCAGGTCCACCACGAGCCAAAGCCCCGCAACAATCCACAACCCCAACGGGTAAAGGCCCTCGACCAAAAGACAATAGCTTCTAGAAGAAGGACATCTAGCAGTCAGCTAGTTCAAAAAAAGGAGTCTAAGCCCAAGATGACTGTCAGATCTTCCAGCAATTTGGGGGCGGGGGGGACATGATTGAATATGTCGCTGGAAAGAAAAACCCCGTTGCAAAAGGCTTTTAGCAGGAAAGCCTCCATTCACACAATAGAAAAGGCCACTATACTATAGATTCAAGGGAAGGACCTTGACTTTATGAAAACTCAGTATTCGGACTCCGCAAACTTTGGCACCCAATATCACTTTGCCTTGACTGTTGCGCCCGGCCATTATTCAATTCAAGATGGATGGTTATTCTACAAGCAAAGACACTATGTACTCAAAGACAAGCGGCAATCTCTACTCCATGATGCCCATGATCCCCTCTCACAGGTGGCCATAGGGGTATCAATAGTACATTGGAGAATCCACAGCGATATGTTTACTGGCCCAAAAAGGATGTATATAGCTATGCACAAAGATGCCAAATCTGCCAAAAGATAAAAGTGTCCCATCAGAAGGTGGCAGGATTGCTTCAGCCCTTGCCGATCCCCGAAGGTCCTATCCAGAACAACGATGGATTTTGTGGGACACCTTCCTGCATCTGTAGGTACGCAAAACACTCAATGTCTAACCATTATTTGAACGTATTAGCAAACTTTGTATGCTTAGTTCGTGCAAGCAGACAGCCAATGCAGAAGATGTAGCCCGCTTATTTATCAGGTATTGGTATTCGATTGGAGGATTGCCATGGACCATTACCACGGACAGAGATTCCAAAATCATGTCACATCTATGAAGGGCTTGGTTCGAAAACGTTGGCACCAAGCTCCAAATGTCCAGTGCTTTTCATCCGCAAACTGACCAGCAATTAGAGGTATACAATCAATTGGCTTTTGATGTACTAAAATCGTATTGTCATGATGCGCAGTTCAAGTGGGAGCAGTACCTTCCATTAGTACAAGACATATTGAATGATACCTATTCTTCAAGTATTGCTCGTCCCTCGTATGAAGCCGCTTTCGAGAGGAGGTTCTCTTCACTCCTCACCAAGATCATATCCCCATCTCTCAAAGCTACAGAATCCATGGCTGAAATCACAAAGTCAATTAAAGACGGCCTCGCCATAGCACAAGCAACGTACATGCGCCAAGCCAATAAGTCCCGACGAGATGTCAATTATAAAGAGGGTGATTGGGTTTATCTGAGAATTATCAAGCAAAGACTAAAACAGGTCCTAAGTTATCCTTCAGAAGTTTTGTACCATTCCCCATCATTAAGGAGATCAACGACGTCTCTATGAAGCTGTGGTTACCAGACAGTTGGACGATGCATATTGTCTTTCACGTGGCGTGGTTGAAGCCCTATATTGGCCCAGCACTCAGCAATGTTACCGATGAGCAGCAGCCCGAGGTGATCGACGATGGAGAACAGCTGGAGCAGATTCTCCTCCACAAATGGAAGCATGGGTCAGGATGCCAAATCCGCGAATTCTACACAAAGTTTCGAGATCGAGGAACCCATGAAGCAGTGTGACCAGACGGAAGTTTCTTCCAGGAGTTCCTACAATATTGGTGGACTACTTGGAGGCATTGCAATTACTGCCAAGTTAAGAAGAGGGAATGTCACATGCACCCTTGCACTTGGGTGCAAGGTGACAACTGAATTCATCGACAAAGTGCAAATAGTTCCTATGATAGGATATTTTGTTGTATGCCGTGACCCCATTGTGATCCCTTGTCCAAGGACAGTCAGGCACAAGCTATGTAAGCCAGTCTCTCAGCCTTAGGTCAAGTCAGAAGTCAAGTCCTTGTTCACCTAGTACCCACTGGAAAACAGTAGGTTAGTGTTTCCATCTTAGGGTTTTAGCTAGGTCTAGGTCTCAGCCTAGGTTAGGAGCCCAGAAGGGCCCCCAAAAGGCTGGACAAAGTGAGCTCCCCATCCGGGGAAAGTGAGCTGGGGAAGGGCTGCCTTGTGGCCCTCCCTAGGCAGCAAAGAGTGGGGATGTGAGCCCAACCAGCCGACTGGCTGTTTGGTTCATTTGGGGCTGATTGGCTCACCCCACAGCCCCCTATTTAAAGGGGGGCCTGCTGGCCTCTTTCCTCATTCAGCTCCCCTCCAGTTAGCCTCCTTTCTTCAGCCCGGTGCAGCTCCTAGCCCTTCCAAAAATCCCCTGCAAGACAGCCATCAGTTCAGCAGTCCCTAAAGGTGATCCAGGAAGGTGTCCACACAGCACCACAGCCCAGCTCAGAGTAGAGGTTTGGGGTTCCTGTCAGCAGCTTTCTTTTACAGTTTTCAGCTCTTTTCATAGTTCTTTCGCAGCTCTCTTTAGCTCCATCTCTCTCAGCTTTCATATAGATCTCTCAAGCTCCATATCTCAGATTTCCGTCTTCCCTTCATCTCTCTCACTCACGCAGCTCCGCTGCATGCCTGGGGACAGCACAGGCCTCTTCAATAGCCTTGCACAATGGTCCACATCTTCTGTGTGGGCAGTGTTGGCCTTGGTCGAGCTTGATTTGCTTCTCAGGCATTCGTGGGTCAGCTTTCAATGTCGAAGGGTCATCCTCAATGTTGCCTCGAGTGCTCTTTGAAGGAGTGTTATTTGTATGTTTTGCAGTTCTCCAAGTATAAAGTAAATTCTTCCCTATTTTGGGAAGGGCGCCCTCAGTGGGTACACAGACCCAATCTAGTGTTGTCTACATTCTCCCTCTCTCTCTCTCTAAACCTAAACTCTCTATGGTGCATACGCATACCCTTCCCACAAAGGTTTAAAGAAGGTCTTGCTGCGCATTACACCTCATCAATCGTTGCATGTTACATTTGTTCACGAACTCCATAATTTTAAAGGCAAGCATAACCTTAGTTGAATCTTGGCAGCCTAGGCTCGATTAAACACACATTAGGGGAATGTGATAATTAGATAGGAGACTTTGAAGCTAAAATGGTAGTTTTGGTAAACCACAATGGACTGCTAGAGGTTGATGGCCAAAGCAATGGCCACAACAAAACCAAGCCAAACCACAATATCAAGAATGCCACTCTATAAACTCAATACCACATGTATGTTTAGATGTGAATTTGTATTTAGCACCACAAAAAAGCTAACCAACCACTAGCAAAACCTGTAAATTACCAGGATAATTACCTGTAAATTACCAGGAAAATCCAAGCTGAGGATCAAACACTATGTGGAGAATTAGAAGGACAAGCCATCACTTATGTGGCATTGGTGCCATGGTGGCCGCTGGTCATTAGGATTGATGATGTCACTCTTCTTGGCATCCGAGTGTCAAGCTGGGCAATTGCTTTTCTGTGTATTGTTAAGGTATGCCTTCCTGGCCTTGAGCATCATTATACATCTCTTGGATAGTCTAGTGCATCCTTAAAGCTCCAATGTACATATCAGTGTGGCTTCTGGGTCAAGGTTCTTTTAGATCTCAGCAATGCAAGGTTAAATCTAGGCTTCAGTGGTGCCTAGAGCAGAGCAACACATTCCCGCTCAGTCTAGCCTCTATTTGATGAGAGCAGTTCTTTGCCATATGAAGAACATGGGGGCTATGTGGATAGTCTAAAAGGCTCTTTGCTGTACATTTTAATCTGTTTGAGCTGCTGCTTCTGCTGTACTTTAATGCTTCTATGTTTTCCTGTCCATGTTCCCATATATGCTTCGGATATTACAGATAGCCACGGGCTGTCGGCTCGCTGAGTTTCAGCTTTTGCTCCTGTTTGGGCTCTAATCTCATACAACTATGTGCAATGTGTATTGTTCTTTGACACCTTCGAGTTGTGGGCTCTTCACAAACTACCTTTCATTTGCTGAATTTTGTTCTCTAGGCCAGGATGCTTATGCTCAAAATTGAGGTCAGCATGCTTTTTTTGAGATGGTGGTGCTGCCATTTGTTGTGGGAGAGTGCTTATAAGTGGAAGGACACTCTGGGACAATGATAGGGCAACTTGAACAGGAGAGGTGGGTAGTTAGGCAAACTCAATCCGTCCCCTTTGAGCCACGTCAAAGTAGAGATCCACTGCTTGATGCGCAATACATGGAAGTGCTCTGATCTAGATAAGATTTTGGTAATTGTGTTGGGCTTCCATGAGTCACCTCTTCAGGGATTTTTAGGTGTGCTGAGGGGATGCATTGTGATTTTTGCAACTGGATCAGTTGCACTAGTGGCATATCTAGATTGTCAATTTATTCCTGTTCAACCCATCAACATGTTTTGTCCACGTTTGGAGGCGGATAAAATTTAGCTATCCCAAGGTTGCATTGAGTGATTTAACTAACCATCATGCATTTGTTCAATGGCATCCATGGTATTTAACGTTTTGACAAGGATTCTTTGAAAAAAAAAAAACTTTTTGACAAGGATCTTCATCTTGTGCTTTGGTAGGTGGGACATTCCAACTTAAAATTTTTCCACACTGCTGGCACCATACTTGGAAGGCCCTTAAATAACTATTCCAGTTTGCCCTTAGTTGCCGAAGTCACCAAGCCAGAAAGATCACCACTCTTGTAGCTCCACCGAAATAACAAGATGAAGACTCTGAAGATAGTGTCTCCAAATGGGCAGAAGGGAGATAGATGAAACTGTCCACCAAGGTGGAAACATTTTGTAATCAACATCTTCCCCCAATACCCTGTGCTGATCATGGAAGTGTCTCCAGAGTCAAATGTGTGCCTACCACAGAACCACAGTAATCACGAAGCAACTCACAACAGTAACAGCTATCAATGACCCTTATGGCATAACAGTAACAGCTATCAACGACCCTTACGGCATACCACTGAAAGTTTGTGTTAAGATCTCTTTGTGCAGCATGTCTCAGTTCTGTTCAAGACGTCCAGACAGCTATCAACGACCCTTATGGCAAACCACTGAAAGTTTGTCTTAAGATCTCTTTGTGCAGCATGTCTCAGTTCTGTTCAAGACGTCCTTAATCCTTGTGATGGATCAAACTGTCTGGCATCGCCTCTGCCTTATATTGTATTTAATTCCTTTAATGAATGACATAAAAAATCACGTACACTATGAATGACTCTACTATGTGTGATGACGGCAATGCACAAGAAACAGGAAAATTTGTGACGGCGTAGATGTACTGCTCTTTTGGTTTGCAACAATGAGAACTGCACGGCAACTTGCTACCATGAAACATGTAGGAATGGAAGGCAATGGAAACGATAGTAAAGGGATGTAGCTAGCGGACGCACAAGCAGAAATTGTGTGCTTGCACAATTTGAGGAATCCAGCGATTGACTTGGAGGAATAACTTCGGCTTGGATAACATAAGAGACTGAGAAAATAAGAGAAAGAATCCTCATTGTCTTACAGCGCCAGCCTTTCAGAGCCTCTGCACATAAAGGTGGTCATGAGGAAGAAACTGATCCCCTCAGTTGAGGGATGCAGGAGAGATGTCAAGATATCTCGAAATATCATACGTGTTATTTTCCAGAGTCCATATTCACCTATGAAAGTTTCAACACGCCATGGATCAAGAGGAGAGAAGATAAACCTGTGTGGGCGTCAGAACAGGGGTATTGACAGGTTCTTCATTTCTTGTTGTGGTTCGAAAAAGCATGCTCCTAGGCCACGATCCATGACCAAAGACAATAGCTGTGGCAGCAACCGTGTTAATCACCAATATATGACTATCACTTAGAAGGTTGGTCTACATGTAAAATCTAAGATTGATAATTTAAGCATTCTGATTTCAGCCATGTACTGACCGAAGAATTGTGCCCATTGTGCCAGCAATCGCAGGAAGATTTGGCTCCAAACCAGCTGTGCTTGCCGCCCCTTGTCCATCCATTCATCGTCCAATTCATCAAACTAAGCACGCCAGCGGAAAACACGTAAGCTGGCATTCAAAAAATTAAGAATTTAAGTGACAACGACCATTCACATGACAATAGTACGACCCACAGGTATTGACCAAGAGAGAAATAACTGGCCGCTGTTGGCTACAATTCCTCTACACCCCCCATATTCTCTTTCTGGAAAGCTTTGCAACCCACAGAAAGAAACAGTGCACGAGAATAAAGAAGCAATAAGGAACACAGCTATCTTAACCGTGCTTTGGACTTGAATCCATACAGCCGTGCTGGGGATTCCTTGGTTGACAACCAACAACATGTAGTAGTCAAAATTACGAAGTTCAATTGTCGAATTTCTTATCTTAGAAAACATAAGAAGGAATAGACGGAACAAATTTACGTGGCATTCAACCTCATTGTGCTGTAGAACTACGGGAACAAAAGAATTTCGCCACCGCGCACAACGCGGACGCTCAGAAACTGGGATAGAGGCAACATACATCCGGAGTTCTAGATGGATTGTCGTCATCGCGGCCCAGCAGTGGCTCTTGGAGATCGCTCGATCCTCCTGAATCGATTCTTTCATACCTCGAGCCTCCAACATCCTCGTGACGAACTCTCCTCCGCAGCGTTCCCGAGCTCATTCTCGACGTTATCTAAGGTCGCCGTACAAAATGAGTTTTCCAACCGTCACAATTTAGGATGCCTTTGTATAAGATCGGCGAGTATCTTCCCATAGAAAGCACATTCAGCAGAGCAGGGGTGGCAGGAGCTTCCGAATCGGGGGAAACTCTAGGTACGTCCCTTCAATTAGAATTGACTATGGATACGCAACAGATTGAGGACAAAGCAAGGGACATTCCAGAGCTAAGTCCCAAGCGAATGTTTCTCTGCTGATTCAAAGAGAGACGGACGGAATTGTTGGCGGTCGCAAAGCAAACGGAAGACAACGGCAGCAGAAATATACTCGAAAGCCAAGCCTGCAAAGCTTCCAGCACGCCAAAAACACAGAAGCACCGGAGAATTGCACCACGAACAAGAAAAAATCCGGAAATCTTGTGATCCTCCGGAAGAGAAAAGGGGCTGTTTTGAGACAATTTGGTCGGAGGAAGGAATGAAACACAGAAGCACCAGAGAATTGCAGCACCGAACAAGAAAAAAGAGCCGGAAATCTTGTGATGATTGATACTCCGAACAATGAACGGAATGAAATCTTGACGGAATTTTGGTCGGAGGAAGAAAAAATGAAGCAGATCTCTGGAAGAACAAGAGAAGTATCAAAAGCTTTGCTTTTTGTCCAGCACTTCCAAGCGTGTGGATTGAGTCCCACACACGTGTGTGGCCCCTTTGCACGAGTTCATGCACACGTGCACGGCGCACTCGTGTGTGCAATGTGCATCTCTGTGATTGTGTGTATGTGTAAACTGTGTGTGTGTGTGTTGTTTTGGGTCAGACACACAGCCATATGAGTTTTTTCGGGCCTCCTTGCGGTGATCGATATATGATGCTTGTCATGGTCTCTTGCTTACACTTGTTTTTCCGCTGTTTTTGGCCTGCCCTGAGGAGGGAAGCCTTTAGTAAAGGCTACTTCCCTTTGGAATGGAAAATGGCGTGGCCCTGAGGAGGGAAGGCTTTAGTAAAGGCTACTTCCCTTTAGAAAGGAAAATGACGTGGATGTTTTATGATTGCTATTTTTGTCCCCTTTTTTTTTCTGCCCCTTTCTCTCTCTCTCTCTCTCTCTCTCTCTCTCTCTCTTCTTCTTCTTCTTCTTCTCTCTCTCAGCTTCCAGGGCAGGCCTGAGTTTATTCAACTTGTTGAGTTTGGACTCCACACTGAAGCCAGCTCTTCTAAATTCATAATATAATTCCAGTAGTTTTACAACAACAAAAAAAGTGTGTGCATCACCACACAAAAAAAGTGTGTGTGTGTGTGTGTTGTTTTGGCTACATGCCTACATCTCTGCGACATGTGTGTTTGTTGGCTACATGCTTAGGTTAGAAAGGCCCATTTCCCTGCAACTAACATTAAAATTGCGATGAGGGAACCCAAGAGTCTACTCACAGAGCTCTTTGGATTCAATGAGTTGCAACAGAGGGGGGAAGGGTGGGGCGGGGGAGAAAGAGGGAAGGAGGGGAGGTTTTCAAACTCCAAGGGTTCAATAATAATCCTAAGTGTTAATGGAGATCTTTCACTCAGTAACCTAATAGATTCATGTCTTGTTTTGAGAGCCAGCTTTCTATGTAGGCACAAACACTCATCAGACATGTATTCGATGCCTTACGTAGTAGGACCAAATAAGGGAGTACAAGTAATTGCAAGGAGCATTGCCTTAGATAGTCATAGAAAGTGGATAACCATGTGGCAAATAAGGGAATGAAAGCTTGAATTGAAGGGTGAGTAGAGTTTTTAACAAAAGTGTCAATGAATGCGCAAGTCTCTATGATTGTAGTGTATACGCAATTACGATGTGAGTGTCAACCTCATGGAAGACCATTCCATTTCACTTCATGTGAACCAATATTGCACAACCCAAGAGAGAAGGGATGCCCACTCGATTCAAAGTTCTATGATCATTCATATCCCTTGATTTTAGCCTAATTGAGGCCAATTAAAAAGTGACTCGTTCTAAGGGTGAGTGGGAGGTTGCACAAATCAAGGCAATGCTTAACCTAATATGTTCTTGCTTAGAGAGCCTAAGGTCTAGAATGACCAATTGGCACCACATAATTTATGCAACACCTAACAACAAACTCTATGAATATCGATGGGTGAATGGCCAATCCTTGCATGCTTAAACTCTTGTTATGTATACTAAGTTCTCCATGCCCCAGCTCCAAAACAATTTGCAAGGCCTAAAGGTGTCGCATAAAAAGATTTGCCATCAATGCCCTTTGGCTACACACCAAAGAGCGTTCAGGGGTAACTGAATGGTGGCAAAACGTAGTGAGGGCCAAGGGCAGCGACCCTACCATCATTACTAGTTTCATCTCATATGAGCATGTCATGCCCCATAAGCATTATGGCTATAATTTTTCACCCTACAATATTGATCCACTCACCTAGTGTCAGATATTCCTTTTGGTGGGTATGTAGGGAAATGGGCCCTAAGTTGAAGCATGTGGATGTCAATGACTTGTAGGTAATCACACCTTTTTTACTAACCCCTCATGGACGTCTTGAGAAGGCGGAGACCAAGCATCTTTGGTGGTAGTGAGGTGATGCCCCATTGCTTTTAGTTTGGAATGTATCAATGAACCGTTGATGGCTTGAGGATTTCAGAATAGCCTCCTAAAAGGTGTTGAGTCAAGCAAGCACTTAGCTAGCCAATGCCTTAATACCTTTCTTAGATGTTTTTTCTACAAGTCTCCTTGATTTTAAGTGGGTTTTGACCCCTGAACCATTTGTGGGATCAATACCATTGTCAACAAGAAACATCTCAAGGGGCTTATCTAGTACGCTTGGATTGCACTACGGTGAGGACAGCGGAAGGGAGGTCAATTGGGGATTGTCAATGAACTTAGACCCACCTTTAAGGGATAAAAAATAATGTGGTAGAGTCAAACTTGTGTGCTCTAGTGCTCTTGGAGATTTCAATCATACCTAGAGAATTAAACTACCTCTTGTCAAGATGTAGCTTGGAAAAAAGCTCAAGCATAAGTGATCTCAATTCCTAACTCTCAATGCTATATTGAAAAAAATCCCCTATTAAAGCATGCCCTTCTCCATCTTTCAAATTTCAATAGTGCCGATCTTTGTGCCTAATTTTTCAACTACTAATATATTCTATCCTTGGAGTCACCTTTTTGTTCCTTGGACCCAAGGCACTCCCTTTTCCCTGTTCCTTGCCCCTTATCTAGAGCTCCGCATCAAAGTCAACTCTTTCATTTCTTTATAATATTCAACCACAACCTCTAAGCTCTAACATTCAACCTCTAACATTCAACCACAACCACAACCTCTAACATTCAATCACAACCTCTAAGCTCAAGCAACATGTCATATTTTTTAATTCCATGTAGTACCAATTTTCATGCTTCCTGTTTGACCAATTCTTGTTCTATTGCCTTGGATTCCACTCTTTTTGTTTCTTGGACCCCAATGCATTCATTGAACTTGTGCATTGGAGTGGTACAATTTCATGCTTCTTATTTGACCAATTCTTGTTTTGCTACCTTGAATTCCATTCTTTTTATTTCTTGGACCCCAATGGAGGCCCAATGCATTCATTGAACTTGTGCATTGTAGTGGTACGATTTCTAGAAGACAAGAGAAAGTTAGGGAAAGACAAAGCTCTCGAGAGCTTTTCTGAAATTGATTAATAGCATAGAAAGATAAGGAAGCTTTTCCACATTTTGTTTAAGGGGAGTTTGGGTGACTGCACGAAAAAGAGGAGGAGGAGGAAAGGCACCATTGCATGGCAAGCTTGGCCTATTGAATGCTCTAGTTGAGGTTTCTCCTCGTGAGCACCAACATGTAGTTGAGTTATAGGAAGCCCAAGGCAAAGATGGCAACTATATGATGATAAAGACAAAACGGTATCAACGGGTGTGGAGGCAACTCCTAGAGTCGTCCTTAGCAACTTGTTGGTCATACAAGAAGCTTGCTAGGAGGAAGAGGAAGGAGCCCAACAGAAAGTTGAGGATGAGGAGGTTGTAGATGATCTCAAATATTTTGGGACCAAAAAGGTCCGATATAAGGTGACGGAAGCCGCCAACCACACACCATATAAAATTGCCCACTAACATGCTGTCTACATATAGTTAGGCCAGAATCACATATCCCACCTTCATTACCTTTCGAGATGCCATCAACACCATTGGCATGGGCACATTGCTCCACCTGCAAAAGACACCCCCACATATTGCTTCTTGTCTCACTGCATCCACCACTCAACTCCCTACTCTTTCACCTGAAGGCTCACACTCTTCTATGGTTGTATCTTCTCCTCCTCTCTCTCTCTCTCTCTCTCTATATATATATATATATATATTATACTATATTATACAATATATAATATTGTATAATATAATATATAACATATTATAATATAATATAATATACAATATATATTGTATATTTACAATATAATATATTGTATTATATGATATATATTATATATTATATTCTACATTATAGTACGTCATCTGGTCTGCATCACACCACATCATCTTTGTACAGTCTGTGTTTGTGCAACACTACATCATCAGATCTTCACCGAAGCAGGCCATGTGTGCACAATCTGCGCTATGACATGCGAATGGTGTGCAAGCTCTAGAACCTCTCCAAGATCCAAATCTAGCGGGGTGCAGCTGCAAGACCTTTCAAACCTCCAGCGAGCTCCACTGGAGGACCAAGGCACTCCTCTAAACCCCCACGTACCTCCATTTTGAATAGCCTCCTTTAGAAATGTAAGAGAAGCTATGAGATTTCCATGCACTCACAATAGATGTTTGACCTTTGAGAATGGGAATCATAACATCTTTAACATTGAAATTGATTATATTTAATGTTAACAATGAAACTAATGATATTTAATCATAAGATCTTTAACATTGAAATGGATGTTATACAATGCTGACCATGTCTTCTCATCCTAATGCATCTATTGCTTTGTTGTTTCTTGAAGCTAGTCAAGGATGAGTGGAATTGTGAAAGTCTTTGTTGTAGGCTTAGGTCTCTTCTCTATCTTTGTGATAATATCCCACAAGTTCTTTGACTAGAAGATATTCACTATCTTATATTTCCACTTGCCAAAATTATTCTCATATAGCTTCTTGTGTTGATCTAGATAGATAATCTCATTTTTCCATAATCAAACACCTATGCGAAAAAGATCAAACTTGTATTATGTATTGGCAAAAGGCTTTACAAACCTGATGTAAGTAAGTGTAGGAACCAATGCCAAATATCCAACTAGTGACTTCACAAGGGTGGTATGTAGACTAAAAATGAGTGCAACTGTCTAAATCAAGGCTCAAACTACCAATTAAGTAATAAAATCTTTGATATTGCCCACTACCAAGGTGATTTGGAATTAGATGTGTAATTGTCAATACTGATGATAGGTTATAGTGAGCTAATCAAGTTGTTTAAGGAAGGTCTAACTTGCCTTTGTGTAGTTCAATATCATCTAAGGATGTGCTAGTTACAATCAGACTACACACCGATACAAGAAATATAGGAAAATAAATTTCCCTTTATGTGTTGGTTTGGAGAAGTTGCAAATGAATCAAGAGTGGTTTTGATGATGAAGCTATGTGAATCTTCATTGTGTGGATGTTAAGGGTCAAAAGTGAGATAATATATGTGTAGAGCATGAGTTGTTGATCATTTTTACTTTTTATAGATCCTCCAAATTCCTTAAGGATCAAAAGTTATGGTTGTTTGAGAATTACCAAACTTTGTCCAAAGGAATGCTCAAAATATGATAATGTGGCACAGTGTGTGCATGTGCTATATAGAGAGAAAGTGCCTATGTAGTGTGGTGGCACTGTGAGATGGCAATTTCCCATGTGCTCAATCACATGGTAGTGATGACATGGTAGTTGATGTGGAAGCCAATGACATGGTAATTGATGTGGTAGAGTGCTGGCATGGTAACAATGACATGCTAGAGTGTTGACATGGTAATGATAATGTAGTAGAGTGGTAGCTATTCAACTAGTCTATGTCTGACTATTTGATTATCAGTTTGGATGATTTTGCAAGACAGATTGTTCACTAACACTGGGTAGCATGTCTTTAGGGACAGATGTTCTAGTGGGTATCATGTCTCTAGGGATGGACTATGATTGATCAAATGTGCCAGTGGGTAGCATGTCTCTAGGGTCAAACTACGAGTGATCAGATGTGCCATGTGCCAGTTGGATGCCACATGGCTACTGTTGCATGGCAGTTCGATGCCACATGGCTACTGTTGCTTAGGTGATTGATGGGGATAGAAGGGAAGAGCAGGGATTGTTCTTTCACAAGAGAATGGGTAGAGCAAAGCACTGCACCACATGGACAACAAAGTCATGTTCACCAGACACAAATGCAGAGTAAACATCGTCATGGAATTTCCATAGTTGAGCAATGCGGCCAATGGGTAGTGGAGGTAGGTTCCACAAAGATAATAGGAAATAGAGGTAGGCAGCAAGATTCACAAGGCAAGAAGCTTGAAAGTCCAAGAATTGCATGGCTAGAGGGCTCAATAGCCAAGATGGCATGCATAGAGGATTTTGGAGAGCACAGAATAGGGTGGCATAGTGACTAATGGGAAATGAATAAGGGCATGGAAGTCTAGGGTGGAAGTGGATGTCAAGGCCAAGAGGTGTGGGGCAGACAAAAGGGGGGAAATTGCAGTGGAAATCACAACACAAGTGGATGTTGAAGTTGAGGAGACCAATTAAGCCTATAATAAGGCTACAAAGTGCATGCAAGGCTTTAGAGTGATGTAGAAGCATGAATCAAGCAGTGGGGTCCAACTACAAGTAGCATCATGGAGGCTGATAATGCACAATAGCACTATCCCAAATATGGGTTTGATAGAGCTCGTAATGACAAAAATTGAGGCTCATTCGAGAAAGATCTAAAAGCTTCAAGGCACAAGGCATGATAATAAGAGTGTAAAAGGGGAATCTACATGTGAGGTCCTTATAGATATTAGAAAAGGAACTCTCTCCTGAAGTGTTTAACGAGATTGTTAAAGTGACGGAACAAAGAAGTCGAATGCTTTGAAGTCTGATATATTGAGCTAGGTAGCTTAGATTGATGTACTATAAAAAGGAAAATTATAGCTCATCTTGTACTATAAAAAGGAAAATTATAGCTCATCCTGAGAATCGTACTATATGGTATTTTTGCTTCAATCCCTATTAATCTTTTGTTCTATATGAGATTTTTGCTTTAATCCCTATTAAGTTAGTTTTGTACACTAGATGGTTGAACACATGAGTGTATCACCAAAATAAGATATCTTGCAATCTGGTGGATGATCCATAAATATTGCTTCATAAAGGAAATGTGCTACAAAATCATGGGTTGGCATCTCAAATCTTATTTCCTTTAGATTTTTTGGATTTGGAGGATTTGCCATCTCTTTGAGCACTTGCTTGATGTGCTTTGTATCGTGTTTTGCATAAGGCTTTTGCACCTATGCTTGTGTATTTGGTCTCATCTATCATTCTATCATATTTGCATAAGTTCAGATTGTCTTGATCAATGTGAATAGTGTCAATCTCTTTTGACTTTGTTTGCATTGCATTGTCCACAATGCTTGTTTTTATTAAAACTAAACATTAATTTCTAAATGTTGCTTGTCTTTCTACCTTGTTTGTCTACAATATTTTACTAGATTAGAAAGAATTGTACGTTTCTCCACTGCCTTTGCATGATTGTTATCGTAGTTGTAAATGTTGACATAATGATTATTCCTTCTAAACTGCACAAGGAAGTCATGCCAAATTTTTTGGCATACATTCCAACCTCTACACCTTCTTGTGCTTGTGCTTGTGCATGTGCATGTACCTTTTTACCTTTGAATAATCTAGCATACTCATCGAGAAGGCTTTGTGTCTTGATATGCTATCAAGGCTGCTTACATTTGCATCTTGTTCAATGTGTCATTATGATACTAAGACATAAAATTTCCATTTTAGATTCATTGACTATGTTTGGGGTGATTTCATTCCCCAAATCAGTAGTATCATCATCTTGATATATATGGTATACATGTGTTGAAAAATACATTGTATGCCTTTTCACGTTAGCATGAAATATGGTAACATCTCTCTATGTTACTATGTCAGACTTGATTTCTAATAATTTTCATATGTATATTCATATGTACCTTTGCATTCTTTGGATTGTCATTTTGATGACTTTCTTATGTATCTTTGAATTCTTTGGATTGTCATTATTTTTATGATTTTCATATTAATCTTTGCATTCTTCGGGTTGTCATTATTTGATGAATTTCTTATGTAGGAGCTGTGCACTTTGCCTTTGCATACGATATGCTTACCTTTGTTGGTTGTTCAAGGTTTGCAAATGTCAATGCCTTCTTCTTGGACATGAGAGATGTCCTCATTGAGTAAGAAGAAATATTATTGGTCTTCTTCTTCTTGTGGCATCTTTGTTATTTGATCATCATCATAATCATCACTAGGTCAATGGAAGTTGGTAATTGGTAGTACTTCTACTACTTGTTGATTGTCACCATAATCATTATATATTGATGGACGTTGGTAATTTGGATGTGTATTTGGGATTAATTCTTTTGGTTATTTGATCCCTACAATGATCACAGATCGATAGAAGTTGGTGGTTTAGATATCAAATGACTTGTGCTGCTATTGAATGTTTAGTTTATTGTGCTACATAAAATATCCATGTTGTGATTGGATGCCTAATGAATCTTCTTTAATTTCAATTATATGCATCATACAAAATAACCATATGTTGTTATTCCATCAACAAATATGTTTTTATGCTTGATAGGTGTAGGTTCTTCTATTGCAATGATTGTGCTCCTTCTAGCAATAGTCCATGGTTGGCCTTCCATTGGTGACCTATGGTAAACCATCATTATTAGTTTGCCTACTTGTTCTTGAATTTGACCATGTAATCGATTGTTTCGATGCAGTTTGCATATCTGCATAACGTAAGTATATATCAATGTCTGTAAGATCTTTGGATTCATCTCACTAAGAATGTTTATGCATGTTATGTATGCCTTTGATTATATTTGAAGGTTTGTACATCTGAGAACAAAATAAGAATTTCAAATAAATTGCTAAATAAGTGCAATTTCCAATTTCCATGATGACTTTGTTGTCTTTGTTGACTTGCTTCTAACTATGGCATTGCTTTTCCTGTGCTTCTCTAGTCTTTGGCCTACTTCTAATTATGGCAATGCTTCTAGCTATGGCAATAATTTTGGTGTTCTTCTCTAATATTTGCTTACAATTGTTCTCTTTGTACTACTTTGTAGTATGTGCATATGGTGGAACAGATGACTGGTGTCATCTCACATATAGTGTTTGTTGCAAACAAAAATTCTACTTGTCTTGTTCTCTTGTGCTATAACTTTCTCACATTCTACATGTTCTAAACTTTTGCATTTGAAGATTAATTTATACTTAAAGTGTACTATGTTCCATTGTTTATTACTTGCTATGATTTGTCACTACCTTTGCATTGCTTCTTACTCTTCAAAAATAGCCTTGGATTATCTTAGAAGTTTCTTCTCACTAATTTTTAAGTTTTTGGTGGTAGTATTGACCAACTCATCATGTGCCATGTGTTTTGGCATGGTTTTTAAAAATCTCTTACTTTTGGTATCTCTTTTGATGATATTTCTTAGTCTCTCATGGTGGTTCTCTACTAGAGGCTTACCAAATTTGGTGATGCTTCTTCATATATCCTTATCCATGTTTTCTATCATGGTGCTCACTATTGGAGTATTATCCAAACTATTTCTCCTTTATCTTATGAATTGCTCTTTTGGATTCCTTTTACTAGTCTTCTTCCTTCTAAAATACTCTTGTCTTGATGGATTATTCTTTATCTTGTAGGATGTTCCTTGTGCCATAGACTTTGCTTATCATATTCTACAATGCTTTGAGTTCAAATGGACTTGATTGTCAATGTGCTTGCCACTTTATTCAAGTGCTGACTCTAGTCCTTGTCCAAATATTTTTACCTTCTTTGGAGTGTATTTTCCACTTTGCTATCATTGATGGTCTCCACTATGTTGAGTTCTTTGCTTAATTTGTATCTCCATTTGCCAATTTATTTTTTGATAGGGACTCAATTGATCATTCTACCATTTGTGCATTTGTTTGATGCTTTTAAGGTTGTTGTTTCTAAATTCTACCACTTAACTATTTCTCATTATGACTTGTAGTGGTCTAGAGCTAATCTACATTAACTTTTGCATTTGAATTTTCTATAAAACCTTCAAATTTTCTCCCTCTATTTTTTGTAAATTTCATTTAGTACTAGGACTAGCAAAGGTATGCTTTCACATTTGCATGCGTAGTTGGTGTTATGCAATTACAATGGCATGATTTCCATCAATTTAACTTATGGTTCAATAGTTACAATCTCTTGTAATTTGTTCCCTCCTGGTTCAATTTGACCTAAGGTTGGACCTAAAGTATTGTATGAATAACTTAAGATGAAGAATATTCTCTAAAATATTATATGATCATGTGGCATGGGTCCTTTGGTTAGACTAAACTAATTGACCTTAAGTTGAGCTAACTAAACTTGACCTAGGGTTGGTTGGAATTGAGGGATCTTTATATTGAATTTGCTATATAACCTTTTATTTTCCCCTCTTTTTTTTGCAAATCTCATTTAGTATTAGTGCTAGTAGCAAAAGAATGGTTTGACATTTGAGTGTGTAGTTATGTTATCCAATTGCAATGGATAAGTTTCATCCAATTTTAACTTATGCCTCAAAATTTATGATCCCTTGAACTTTGATCCCTTTGTTGTCAAACTTAACTTAAGGATGGACCTAAAGTATAGTGTGAATAGACTTAAAATGATGAGTTCTCTAAAATATTACATGATGATGTATCATGGAACCTTTGGTTGGCTTGACTCTTGGGTTGAGATAACTTGACTTGAGATAGGTTTATTTAATGAGGGTTAGTTGGACTTGATGGATCTGCATTGTTACTATAAAACCTTATATTTTCCTCTCTCTATTTTTTGCAGATTTCATCTAGGATTGGTGCTAGAAAAATCATCGTTTGACACTTGAATGCATAGTTAATGTTATGCCTATTGCAATGGAATCAATTTCAAGCAACTTTGACTTATGGTTCAAAAGTTATGATCTCTTGAATGTTGATCCCTTTTGATTCAAATTTGAATTAAGGTTGAACCTAAAGTATCTTGAGAATAGATTTAAGATGAGGAGTCTTCTCCAAAATATTACATGATGATGTGGCATGGGACCTTTGGTTGGCTTGACCTAATTGACCTTGGTTGACCTAATTTGACTTGCTTAGGTTTATTTAATCAAGGTGAATTGGATGTGAAGGGTCTACTTGTACTCACACTTAAAAAGGATTTCAAGCACTATGGTGAGACGTAATGGTCATGTGAAAGATATATGCCATTCCTTAGATGGCACTTTCCCATCTATTGCAATGTGCTAGCATTTTTTTTCTAAAGAAAAGACCTTTGTACTAACCATAGCACTCCACGTGGCACTAATCATGGGAACCAACTTGTTTCCAAAGAACCTATCTCATTGCTTTGGGTGTCTTTGGAATAGGGGGGGCTAATTATGGCGCTAATCATGGGAAACCAACTTGGTTCCAAAGAGTCTATCTCATTGCCTAGGGTATCTTTGGAATAGGGGCTAACCACCAAGTTGGAGGTCTATGTACATCCCAAAAATACCTCGCTTAATAAAAACATAAAAGATGCATGTATGCCAAGCCTTGCAGAATGCTCCCACCTTTAGTGGTCACCCTAAACTTAAAGTCCCTTGCTCTCGAATGGCATGCAAGATGCAGAGGCTATCTTGCCAAGTGGCTACCATGGTGGTTGTTAGGGATTCTACTGTCCTTTCATCACCAAACTATATCTATCGATCCATACATTCTAGGCAGTGATGTTGGGAATAGGCGAGAAGGAGGCATTGCATCCTGTGCCTCTATCTTAAAACTTGTTGGCCCTGTATCTTATAGGCTAGGGAGCCTAAATCAATGGAAAATGTGTGGCCTACCTCCGTCAACATCTTCCAAGTGAAGTCTTATTGCATCCTATGTGTGCTAGCCACAATCTGGAGGGCTCCCATCCAAATCCTCTATGCAATTGAGTAGCCACAAAGAAAATGTGGGAAGGTCTCCAAAACACTACCTATTCAATACTAACAACTATCATCTACCCTCATCTACTCCAACTAAGAGCTGATGGGCAAGCCTCCATGTGCCACCATTCAAAAGAAACAGGAGATCTTTTGTGTCCTATGGTTGGTCCAAAGGCATGACCAAAAGTAGGAGATAACATTCGAGGGAGCTTGTTGCTCCATCCAATGACACTCTCTCAAGGAGGCCTAGGCTGCCACCTCCATCTAAAGACGCTGACTATTTGAGTCTGTATGTGAATAAGGGAACCTCATCCACCCTATCCAAGTTTCCTACATGAATGTGCCAAAACCACTTACTCAGATACCATTGAATCTCCCAAAGAGGACAGCCCTCCCAAATCCCTCATGTCATGTTGAGACTGGAATGGGGTCAATGGTCTAGTCCCTCTGCCACTCGAGTGATTCCAAAAACTAGTCATTTTCCCTCACAGTGCTGAAGAAGGCTTTTACATCCCAATTGATAAAGTTTGCATCAATAGTAGCAACCAAGGGTATGCCACAAAAACTACTTCTTGAGAGGAACCTTTATCATCAAAAATTGTTTGTACCATGAAAGGTGTATGAGGCACTATATAGTATCTCCCACCATGCCTCAGGGATCATTGCATCAATCTCCACAACTCTTAGATGAGAGGCTATTTCCCTCATGACTTTGCCTCCATGGGAAGGTGGCTCCAAGTCCCAATAGACCATTGTTTCACTTAGCCAACCAATGTGTGTTCATTGCCCAAGTATGAGTCCCAACCTACAGAGTGGTTGTCTTGAAAAATCCTCCAAGTGCATGGGTTGATCCAATGAGTCCTCCATATAAATGTTTTCCAAAAGTGCGAATTCTCCTCATTGGGGGGGATTTGTTCCCTATGAGGGAGCCTATGAAAAGATCACCTAATGGTATTGTGGCCATTAATGTTCTATGTGGGGGTGCTTCTGAGATTCACTTATCGAAGCAAGAGCTTCTAGATCTCGTAGCTTGGGGTGAGGCTGAGTGCCACTAACTTGCCCAAAAGGATTCCACTTTGCATCTCAAGATGAATGATGTTTTTCCTGAGGTAGTATTACCATATGCGCTCTCCTCGATCAAGGGTCTTGAGGAGAATTTCGTCCAAAAGAGTCTTAGGGTCCTTCATAGTCACCCTGAGATGAGGGCTCCCATCATTTGCCACATTTGAGGCATCATGTCCCAAAAGGCCAAGAAGAAATCCACAACTAACACATCTGATCCCAGGACTTTGTCTTTCTTCATTTAACCTGAGACTACCTCAAGCTCCACAAGGGAGAAAGGGTGGGCAAGTTGTCTTCTCTTGGAATACGATACCTGAGGCATTAACCCATCAAGCATAGTGGAAATAGCATCAGACCATTCAGCATCTTGAACCACCAGAGCTCCTAAAAGGTCAAAAAGATGAGATTTAAAAGTTTTAGCAATATGCCAATTTAACTCAGTTTCTATTTTACCATCTAGATTTAGGGTTCTATCGATTGTATCCTGCTGGTGTTTCCTTCTACCACTTGGAAGAAAAACTTGGATGGCCAACTCCAGCCAAGTCCGCCAGCTAAGTATAGTGGAAATAACATCATACCATTCAGCATCTTGAACCACCAGAGCTCCTAAAAGGTCAAAAAGATGAGATTTAAAAGTTTTAGCAATATGCCAATTTAACTCAGTTTCTATTTTACCATCTAGATTTAGGGTTCTATCGATTGTATCCTGCTGGTGTTTCCTTCTACCACTTGGAAAAAAAACTTGGATGGCCAACTCCAGCCAAGTCCGCCAGCTAAGTACTCTAGTGTGATTAGCATCTTTCAATTCTCTAGCTTGTAATTCTTGCTCAGCTTTGGTCAAAAGAGTGGCTGCATGTTTTGGACTGAGGACCACTGCATGTCTCAGAGAACACTAGATAGCAATAAGATCCTCACTCCTCCACTTAGAAACTCAGTCCTTCTTGGCCCAATCTTTAGCCCCTAATACCACTGCCCATATAGAGGCATCCTTGTTGGTATGCACAGAAGGCACCACATGTGCATCGGGTACGGGGGGTCTCAAACCCCGCCCCCTAGACATGCAATGCCCCTCTCTCCTCCCAAAAAATCTCGGGAGGGATGATAGAGAGTGGGGAAATGAGGCCTTTATATCCAAGGCCCCCCAATATACACTTATGATTATGGGATTACACCCATTAGATTCTGCGTGGTGTCAAATAGCTACGGGTTCTCTTACAAATACACCATATTCCAAGCAACCATGCTTAATTGAGGACTTCACATTTCATTATCCATGACTAAAAGGTCTTCCTGCACATAATTTAGAGAGAGTTCATTGCCAGTAATATCTAAACCCTCACAAAGAGCAATGGACTTACCTATTAAAGATTCCACTACTTCCCACTCCTACATTAAAATAGGTTCTTGACACCCACACTTGTAAATAAGATAGGCAAGGAAGGTACATAGAAATAATGACTGACAATGTGATGGTATCCTAGAAGCAAGGCATGTGTCCTTTGCCTTGTACTCATGTTGCAACTTGGCAAGAGATCCTTCCTCGCCTTGAAGTTCAAGATGTGCCAAGACATCCTTCCTGTTGGGAAGCTTATGTGGACCCTTAGCAAAACCATCCATGATTATCTAGTTAGTCAAACTATAATTCAAGTCATCCAATGCTTTTTTAGTGTTCTAGAACACATTGGAGCTCACCATATTGCCAATTATTGTCACTTTCTTCCTGACCATGCCTCTAGAACACACTCACTTTGTTCCTGATCATGCCTCTAGAATACATTAGAGGTTATAATATTGCCAGATTGTGTCACTTTATTCCTGACCATGCCTCTAGAACACACTACAGCTCACAACATTGCCAGCTTGTGTCACTTTGTTCTAGACCATGCTTGTTGGGAAAACAATAGTTGTAGGAGGGGAAAGAGCAGTTGTATCCTATATGAGAGGGATAAGCAAGAGGGTGAAAGCGCCTATAAGAGGGTAAAAGCACCTATAGGACGGCAAAGAGTTGATGTAGGCTGTAGCAGATTGCAAAGTAAGAGGGGACAAAGCAAATATTGGAGGGGAAAGAGCACTTGTACAAGAGGGCTGAGCAAGAGGGCATAGGGGCTGAGCAAGAGGGCATAGAGCAACAGAGGGCAGATCAAGAGAGGAAAGAGAAGGTAGAGGTAAAGCATGAGAGGATAGAGTAGGAGGAGGCGGAGAAAGAGGGGGAAGAGCAGGAGAGAGAAGACCAATTGTAAGAGGTCAAGAGAGTAGTTGGATCAAAGCAAAGGAGAAGAGAAAGAGGGGGCAAGCTCTCAATAGGCTAGAGGTCAAAGGAAATTCGTCCAAAAGGGCCCACAATGGAGGGAGAGGATAGTTGGACCAGAGCAGAGGAGTAGAGAAAGAGGGGGTGGACCTACGGTACAACCAAGGAGAAGGGAAATCCACCCACAAGGGCCCACAAAGACTTAAATGAGATTTGGGACTGATTTGGTGTAGGTGCACATGGGAGGAGCGTCAAGCATGGGTTAAGGGGGCTCAACATACCATTGCCCCACACAAAGGAGCACTCTCATTGGTATACCTCAAATCCCTCTCTAATCCCTTAAAATTGGGAAACACTAATTGGAGGCCCTTTTGAGACCCCATATCTCTCCTAATAACCTCGCATTGAAATTCCAATCCATTAGAAATCTGAAA
Source organism: Dipteris shenzhenensis (assembly GCF_047967505.1). Taxonomy (NCBI): domain Eukaryota; kingdom Viridiplantae; phylum Streptophyta; class Polypodiopsida; order Gleicheniales; family Dipteridaceae; genus Dipteris; species Dipteris shenzhenensis. The sequence continues at coordinate 30,374,082 of NC_141612.1, forward strand.
CATAAGATCCTCCCAAAACTGAACACGATCCCTAGAGGCATATAGGTTTGCTATATTGAAGCCTTTTGACTAACATAGTGGCACCTAAGAACCAACCTAGGGGATGTCTACAAAGTTCTATGAGAGAGCACGACCCAAAAGAATAGCACTACCTCCTCGACCTCTAACTAGACAATTGCATACGACCTCAAACCCTAAAAAGAATAGCACAACCTCCTACTAGACAATTGCATAGGATCTTAAACCCTACACTCCTAATTGCCAACAAAAATGGGTCATCTCTAGAAGAAAAATATGAGCCTTAATCTTTCTTAGACCCGCTATACAACCCGTTTGCTTAACACCCATGTAAATTCCATGACACAATGAAGATCACCACCCGATCTTGACGTGCACACCTTATTGATTGGTTGCCAATGCTTGATAGACATCTCTAGAAAATGAAACCTATTCACCTAACCTTGCCCCATTGAGTGTGCTGCATCTTTGACATGCTTAGACATCGATCTAGCGGTACTTTGTCGAGTCTCGCCAAGGGTCTTTCCCTCAACTTGTTTTTCTTCGAAGGAAGCTCTTCCTCAGAAGCGTTAGAGGTATTATCACTGTGAATACCTTCATCTTCGATCTGCATGTCCAGCTTCAACCTTTCTAGGCCTTTAGAACTTTGCTTGAGAGATTCTTTAGACAAGCTTTGAATAGACTGCTCACGGACCTTGCGTGTCTTCGACATCTCAAGCTTATCAGCCATAGCATCTACACTAGAGACTCGGGACAAGGGAGAAATCTTTCCGGATTGTGACACCTTGACCTTCCCCTTGCAATATACCACTTTCCTAGAGTCTTCATCTATAACATTCGTGAGGGAGATCTCCTTATCTGAATAGACCAATTTAGAGGGGAGAATCCTCTTGCATGTCACCCATGGGCGACAGGTCTCGCTTCAATAGTCATTCTTAGCATCACATAAAAGGCATGTTAGTCTTTTCACCCATAGCCAGACGAGTATTGGCTAACTTCTTAGGGAAGTTGCATGCAAAATGAGTAGTCTCACGGCAGATTAAACATGAATACGGGAAAGTTCCAAATCTAACCTATTGGGCAATGACCACACCATCTGAGGTAACAATCTCCATGTAATCCGATACCTCCTACGATCTGTCCCAAATAATCCATGCTCTCCTGAGGTTGGAAGGGGACATAGTGATGTCAATCCAAATCAGGCATTCACGAAATAGAAACTCATTGATACTGAAAGAGGGAGTGTAGGGAATGACAAAAAAAGTGGCTCCATAGAACATAAACGACTTACTCACGAACTTATCCTTGAGTTGTTCTCAATAAGAAAAAATGCTTTGCAAGAAATCTCGCAGAGAACTCAATCGACGGAGTATCACACTTGAAGAAAATAAGTTCTTCAAGCTCAACCAGAGAAGAAACCCTTCTCCTTTAGCCAAGCTAGTAAGTTTGGATTTAACATCTCCAAGCTCGATCTTGCAAGATACTGAATGCTTTTTCCCTGATTCAAACCACGGTTTCTCAGCAACCCTTCTCGATCTCCTCTCTGCTTTTGCATGAAGTAGCTTAGCCCTATTTCATCATCTAGAATAGAGAAGTTGCTTCACACCTACTTAGCTAGCACATCCACATAAGAGGGAGCCTCAAACTCTTGTTGTGTTACCCGCACGGATGACACTGTCACTTGGTGTCGTGCTCCCCAAGGCAGTCTCAGCAATTGCCAAAAATTCGCACGGCTATGCACAAATGCAAGTAATGGAGTGGTCTCTCCAATATGCATACGAGGTTCTAGATTACTCCCAAAGAGCATTTGGAACCTCATATGCATAGTGACCACTCCATTACTTGCATTTGTGCATAGCTAACATTCCAACAAATTTCCCTAATTCAATTTGCTTTCATATTTCATGCAAGTTTTTTGGCCTGCCCTTTGGGTAGGTGTAAGTGAAGGTGATGCTCTAAGAAGCTAAAATTTTGAATTTTTAGCCTGCCTAGAAGGGGTAGGGTATGGTGATCAGGTGCTTGTTTTCCAAAAGAGAAAATGCAGGCTTTTATTTTTATGATTGGGCTACATTGCAATTGCTATTTGTATCCCTTGAAATCCTCCAGCTTGCTATTTGTATCCCTTGAAATCCTCCATCTCTCACCCCCCCCCCCTCTCTCTCTCTCTCTCTCCCCTTTGGGCTGAGTTTCACTTTCTATGATTGGGCTAAGTTGGACTTTCTATTTGTATCCCCATCTTACTATTTGTAGCCCCTTTTCCATGCACCATCTTGGGCAAGGCCACATGAAGGAAATTTATGTTCTTGCCTTGTCTTTTTGGCCTGCCCGGGAGAAAAGGCTATAGGGATGAGTCCGTTTTGTGGCCAAAAAGATGATAAAGATTCTAATTTTGGCATCCCTCCACGTGGCCAGTCTTGTTTGCGGAGTTGCGCATTTGGCGACAGACCATTAGATATCCCATTGGTGTGATGTCCGACATCATGGACCCAGGCATTTAATCTGCGATGCGGCACACAAATATTGGTATGCGGCTGCGAACTGCACTAGAACTTGCAGCGTATTTCCAAGAACTCCGTTGATATTTGCCACGTGGCACACATATATTGGTATGCGGCTGCGAACTACACTAGAACTTCCAAGAACTCCGCTGATAAATAGGAGCTCTTGTAGGAGGTGGATTTTTGCGCCCAAGGGGGCTACTATTGCCATCATTGGTAACGAGCGCCTTGGCAAACCAAAAAGTCATGTGGCTTCCCTCCTCTTTCCCCTCGTCCTTCCTGGTCGACCCATCCTCCCACGTGGCTCCTCCGCCTATCCCTATCCCCTTCCACCACGTGTCGTGCTCCCCACTTGGACCCCCATGTCGCTGATGTGGCATGCTTTCTTTCCAACCCCAAGGTGGTTTCTTCACGTGGCCTTTGTAGAAGGGCAACTATACCGGGCTGCTCCCACCACTTGTTGGCCTTCCACCTCCTTTCCCTCCACGTGGCGGTCTTCCACCCCGTTCCCTCTTGGCCACGGCTTGTCCAGCCTCATTGGCCCTCCCTCCGCTGTACATCCTTGCACCTCCGACCGCCCAGGACCTCGCATCATGGCCTCCCCACGTTCATGATGTTAATAATAAAATTCTCACATTTTATATTCCCAACCCCGCAATTTCATCTACCCCGCATGTGGCCCCGCTTTATTTTAATTACTTTACCTCGATCAAGCCTACGTTAGGTCAATTAACTAACCCTCGCACTTGATGAGGTCCCGACAATTGGCTTCCCGTTACCTTCCATCCATTCTCACAGGAGTCCTATTGGCACCTAATCGGGCTCATGTTCTAGTAACCCTGAGTTCGTCTTGCACATCGGACGGCCACGATTCACATGGGGAGATTGACATGTATACGTGTCGCGAAATTCTCCAACTTTATGCACGTGGCGTCTGATGTCAGAATTGCTACGTCTTGTAATCCGAGAATCAGCTGCATGCAGCTTCTCTCATTGGATATGCCAGCAACGCACCTTCCAAAGGTTTTCTTCCTCCAGAGGGCACGATATGGATGCTCTTCGTCACATAGCTCGCAACGGTTGCTGGAGCTCAAGCGTCATAGATGGAATGACCCGGGGAAGGGATGTTAAACATGTCCATCGCTCGTTCGATGCGCCAACGCTGTTTCACGCATCTGCATGTGTACTTGACCTTTGGGCAACAGAGGTGATGCACAAATTCGACCTTTGCACGATGGAAGTGACGGAAATACACCTGTTGTCAGAGCTATGGATCTACCAACGTTGCTCAAGGTCTGTAGTTGTTCGTTTCCAATTTCAAAGCGCTATTTCCTGGCTCTCTCCAGCAGAAGATCTATAAAACCGGTTCGTTCCCTGACGGATTCGTTGTCTCTACTCGCTGTGGACTTCTTACGTTGCGTCACAGCACCCCTCTCATCTTACAAAATCTATCCACCATCCTTACAATGGCCTTCGATTCAGCTATCCCTACCGAATCCATGGAGAGTGACAGTCTGAAGTTTGAAGAGGATACTCTGTCCTTCTGCTTCATCTTATGCTTTCTTCCTTCGTTCAGATATATCTCTCACTGCAGAGTTTCATAAACTATTTCCTTTCTTTGCTTGCAGAATTGGAAAAGTATTTGGACTGTGGTAACATAGTCACTGTTGAAGAAGAAGTCGAAGACAACATTGGTAGCACTTACTGTAGTTGTATTCTTGCGACAAGATTAGATTAGTAAATCACTGGTGACAGTTGATTAACAAATCCTTTTGTGATTCTGCAGGTAGAGAATGCTTAGTCGAAGTCAAGGAGGAAGTACAGGATTCCGATTTTCGTATGACCGATTTGGCAGATGAAGAGAGCTTGGTGGTAAAAGAGGAAGTTGAGGACAGTGAATTCGAGGTGAAGAAGGAGGTCCACAATTCTGACTTTGGTGTCACCGATCGTGAAGCATCTAATCAGAATAAGTTCAGCGAGGTGATGCAAGAGATGTGCAAGACTCGTAAGTAATTGTTGGTTAGCCTCCTCTGTTTTTTGCTGTTTATAAATTCCAATCGTGGCTTTATTCGATTTAATGCAGTGTGTGGCAAGCAAACCATCCGAGGTGGAAAGTTCTTCTGTCTACTCCGTCTTTGTTCTTTGTGTTTTGTTCGCGCGTTTCTAGCTGTAGCTGCTTTTTGTATGTTCCAGTGGCTGCTCCAGGATTATCCACACTCCTCTGTAGTTGTTTACATCTCCCTATTTTTGATGCAGCTTTGCTGCTGTTTCTATATTCACGCCTTGTCCACGTTCCAGTGGCTGCTCCAGGATTATACTACGTGCCCCCTTCTCTAGTTATTCACATCTCTTTAATTTTTGACGCAGCTTCCCCTGCATATTTCCGCCCCCTGGACTGTCAGCATCTTATTGGAGGTCGCCAAAGTGGAGGTGGTGGTTCTACACATGTGAGAGCTAAGCAACCAAAAGTTGTGGACAAGAAGAAGGATAGGAAAACATTAAAGCGGGCATATCAGAGCGCAGCAAAGTTTGCTTACGAAGAAGGTATTCTGTTTTTGTTGCACATTTTTACTTGGCCAGCACTAGGACGTTTTTTCAAATTCTGAAATCCTGTGCTTCCACATGGCACAATGTACACCCTTAGATTTTTTAAATTCTGAAAGCCCAAAAGCTTTGAAAGCTTTTGAAAAGCTGCGTAAAAAGCCAAGGAAAAACCTTTAAATATAGGGTAAATACATAAAAAAACATTGTAATTTCAAGTGTGTTGCTGTTTGTTCATCATCACCATCAGGTTTGCTTCTACTTCCTTACTTGCCTTCAACTCATTTATTAGATCATCAATCGTTGTTTGTGCTTGCTGTTGTCCTTCAGCTCTTGATCCTGTGCAGCTAATATCAAACCCAAAAGATCGCTCCCATATGATAACGCACCGCCATCAAAGGCAGACTTGCGGCGCGACTCCACTATATCACGAAGATCTTCGTTGATGCTTCTCTCCAGCTTCATGCACTCGCGATTCCTTGCAATCGGGAGAAGCCTGTCGCATAACCGGGCATCCGTATAAATTAGCTCTTCATGACTAAAAAGAGCTGCAAGTAATGGATTCACGAGATTGAAGCTAAGCTAGGTCGTGGCGGAAAGACATACCGATACCCTGGAATCAACGTGTTCCAAACATTAAGTTTTGACAAGAGATGAAGAAGCAGCACTTGTTTTTCAAACACAGCTTTCCCTTTCTGATAGCTGGAGCCGAAGGATGTGCGAGCAAGAATGTCCGCCGTGGCATTCTTGATGTCACGTGCAACTTCAATCTCAGCCGAGTTCCCTCCATGTTTGCCGAGACTTGCGGCGCGACTCCACTATATCACGAAGATCTTTGTTGATGCTTCTCTCCAGCTTCATGCACTCGCGATTCCTTGCAATCGGGAGAAGCCTGTCGCATAACCGGGCATCCGTATAAATTAGCTCTTCATGACTAAAAAGAGCTGCAAGTAATGGATTCACGAGATTGAAGCTAAGCTAGGTCGTGGCGGAAAGACATACCGATACCCTGGAATCAACGTGTTCCAAACATTAAGTTTTGACAAGAGATGAAGAAGCAGCACTTGTTTTTCAAATACAGCTTTCCCTTTCTGATAGCTGGAGCCGAAGGATGTGCGAGCAAGAATGTCCGCCGTGGCATTCTTGATGTCACGTGCAACTTCAATCTCAGCCGAGTTCCCTCCATGTTTGCCGATCTGCTTCTCCTAGGATCGAACCATTTCTAGTGAACTGGAGGACATGTCCGCAACCATTTCTTGTGGGTAACACGTCGTGCTTAGAAACTAGAGAAACTGGTCTCGGTTTCGTGACAGGGATTTGGTTGTTCAATATTGACGTCTGTAGGCAATGTAGAGGCTAACCTTGAGTTTTTCGGCAAAGAACGCAGGACGAAGGATGTTGCGTTGGTTGTGCCAATCTTCACCATTGGCTTGAAGAAGGCCATGGCCGAGCAACCTTTGAAAGGACTTGGAGATGGAATCAGGTTTCTGAAAGTGCTTCACATCGGCAGATAGGAGAGTTTTGACGTACTCAGGGTTGCCAACGACGAGAGTGGGTTGAGTACCCAACCAGAACACGAAAGTGTCAGCTGGCATAGCCAAAGGAGTGAGACGTTAGAGCTAGTGGTATCCACAAGCGATGGAAAGACCACGAAAAGCGTGGTTGAGAGGAGTAAATTACTTGTGAATTAGGAGAAGAATTTGAGGTGGAAGGGGAGGATACGAGGGAGGAGAAGGGAATGGTGAGAGGGGGAGGGAAGGTCAGAGAGCTGGGCAAGAGCACATAGCAAGCTATCTGAACATTTTATCTTTGGTAGGGTCGACAAGTTCGACAGGAGCTCATTGTTGGATGGGCACGAGAGGAGCCTCCACCTATCGCAAACCTTCTCTTGGATTTGAGAACGCACTTTTATTTTTCCATAGTCGTAATTTTTTGGAATCTTGCAAAGGCAAAAATTGTAACTACAACTGCTCGAAGATGTGCGAAGATGATTACCTTGATGGTTTCAACATCTTTGATCGTTGGATTGTGTATAGCTTTTCTGCTTGAATTTTTCATCTTTAGGAAATTGCACATATGCTAACCAACATATCCAAACATGCAGAACATGAGGAATGCATATTGACTAATCATGATTGTTTTTCAGATTCCAACATTCCAGCAAAGAAATAGGCGACTTCTCGTCGAGCTGTGGACGTCACAAAGGATACTCCACGTAAGTAGAATGTACGGTCATTTCAATTCTAAAATGTTTCTGCACCGTCTGTTGCTCTGGTCCGCATTAATGCGCTACACCTCCAACACTGGAGGTGACTATTCGAAACGGGGGGATGGCACGTTCCCCTATGATATATAATTTTTGGAGAGACATGTGCCGGCTCTCCACCATACATTACGTATGGTTTTTTTTTTTAAACACCTCATCTTCAGCACGCACACTTCTTCGCACATTCTGTTTTCGCAAGGGAACATTACATTTGCTTAGTTCGACCAACATACTAATCATGTCTGCAATACTTCTGTTTTCGAGATGTTTGCAGCCTCCAAACGAGTGTCTTCTCCTAAAGGTACGCACAACAAAATGTATTTGGTTGATTCAAGTTATTTTATCAATTCTTTCACCTTCTAAAGATAGAGGTTCAGTCCATTTGTTTTTCCTGTTGCGTTTAGACAAAACCACGTGAGTGAAATTGTAGCAAAGTTTCGGATGGTTTTTATTATTAATCCCTATAGGTGTTTAAACCCGAACATAAGACATCAATTCATGTCACAATGTAGAAATGACCACCGAAACTCCTTCGAACATGACCATTCGTCAACGCTCAAAGCAGCCAGAGGTCGAGCTATTCAACTGCGACGCGGCTAAGCGGGATTGCAACCACTGTACACTACCAATTCAAGATCCCTGTGTGCAGCAGTCAGTACCCACTGAACATCCATGAGACGGATGAGCGACACCTCGCAATCAAGGAAGCCAACGCGATCATCATTGACGAGATGTCCATGCTAACAAGGATGACTTTCGATCTCGTGGTAAGACAAATCGTCAATGTGACTAATGGCACATTGCATGAGCCATTCAGACACAAAATGCTCATAATTTTTGGTGACCTGGCGCAATTACCGTCAGTCTGCAAACACCGCGAGGATCTCTGCGAGCCGTGCCACATCACGTCCTCCGCGCACTGGGCTCAAGCGAAAATGTACCACATGCAATTCTCGGTGCGACATGCACGAGACATGCCGTTCCTGGCATTCTTGCATACCATAAGACTCAGGACGCCCACAACTGATGAGATTAACGACTGTTTGGGGCAGTGCATTGTCGACAAGGAAGGTGCATGCCACTTCATCGATGCCGAAACAACCATCATTTGCACGCACAGAGTCGATGTCGCTACCTTCAACGATGAGCTTGTGGAGAAATTCAACACTCCCGAGATGATTGTGCATGTTCAAATACACAGTAACACCGCGAGCGAACCAGCTCTTAAAGAATGGTTGGAGGACAAAAGCTTCAACGAGATAGGAAAAATTTACGTGGGGGCGAAGGCAATGATAACGGAAAACATCGACCTTGTAATAGGTGCCGCAAATGGAGCAATGTGCAAAATCAAGAGCATCAATGCAACTAGCAGGGGAGAAATCAACGGTATCACTGTCGTCGTGGACACAACAGCGGCCGTGCTCACATCACGACGCTCGAAGCATCAGCGAAAGGCAATAAATGGAAAATGGTTCCACAAGTCCACATTTTCACTAACCCTAGCATACGCTATCACGGGACACAAATCCCAAGGCGCAACCATATCCAACAAAGCGCTGCTCATATTCCGAGGAGTGTTTGCCCCTGGCCTAGCATACGTGATGTTGTCCAGAGTGACTGAGAGAACGAGGCTGCGCATACTACATTGCCCACATCCAGACATATTCAGACCAATTCCACGAGAGTTCTCACAGCCGACAACACAACCACGCGGATAAAGGTATTCACTACCAGAGATTGAACAAGGCAGAGACAGGTCATGAATATGTTACATCAAACATGCGTGCAAGGAAAATGGTTTTAATATCTTGTCTGTTGTCGAGAACAGGTGCAGAGAATCAGAAAGCTCGGGACATTGCAGCATAAGACATGGACGCAGACAAGGTAAATTCCACCAGCATGAAAGAATCTTTTTTTCTTGAAGATTTAAAAAGACGGCTCATTTGAAAAGACGGTGTAATAAGTCGTGCCTGCAAGCAGCTATTTGAGCTATACAAAAGCAACGCGAAGGCAACAAAACCTCCACCAGCAAAGAGGAGGTTCTTCCTAACCACAAAGCAATTCCGGCTAGCAAACAATGCAGGAGAACGTCCGGGAGCTTACATCAACGACTTCAACACGTATGTAGAACTACGCGACTTCATTGACAACTGCAATAGGCGTTTGCCAGCTAAAAGAGAGCCGGGAGGCTTGAGATTCGCAAATGGTGCGTAATGCTTCCGAAAATTAAAAAAAACCGCAACAATTGAGAAAAATAATTAACGAGTTGCAAGAACAACAAACTCATCATGGATTGCACTTCTCCTGCAGGACTCCTCAAAGAGATCCTTGTCGAGCTTGACATTGAGTTCGATGAGACCGATAGGATGATGGAAAGTTTGGAGGGGCAGAAGCTACTAGACACGAAGACGAAAGGGATCATAACGTATGCGTGCGAGCTGCTACACTACGGGTACAACGTATCCTTGGAGTTGTTGAGGGACACGACGCGCGATCAAGGAACAGCTATACTCGAACAATTCATGGAACAATTTGGAGGGACGCACGACGCGACGCACCCGGTGACGACAATGGAGAAGCTTACGTATATTTTCGACAGGGACTTATACGAGGAGCGCTTCAGTATTGGAAACGATCCTTTCACGCCAACAGAGAAAAACCAGGGCAAGTAAATAAATGCATTCTATTATGGACCTCAAACAGAAAAAAAAAGACCGAAAACCTCGATGACTAGTGTAATTGTCAATGTTTACGCAGGTACGACATTGAAAGATGCGAGCCTCGAGATGAAGGAGGAGCCTCCACTGAAGCGCCCGCGCAAGGGAATCGCGCGAGCCTCGTCGTCTACTGCATCACGTGTAAGCCCAACAATAGAAAATACATAGGGAGCACGACGGACCTGCCGCGGAGGATCAAACAGCACAATAAAAAACCACCGGCGAAAATGAAGGAGGACTTGTAGCGTTACAAGCCCTTCAAAGAAAATTTCGAAATCAAAGTTTTGGAAACAACAGACACTGTAGACAAAGCAGAAACTTTAGAGCAGTAATATATAAGGAGCCACAACACAGTAGGTCCATTAGGTTACAACATGCTCGAGGGCCATCTGGCTAGAGTGCGGAAGTACTATTTCCTAAAGCGTAGGAACATAATTTGACCCAAAAAATAAACATTTGTGCCTTCGAAAAAAGGGATCCAATGAAGTTGCAAATGGTGCTGGAACTTTTGTCGTACATGCAATGCAGCTTTGGGTTTGGATTATTCCTGTCATAGTTGCATGCTTCTGGCTCAATTTGGTTTTGATTTATTATTTATACATTTCTGAAATATATCTCCCCGTCGTTCGCTCGAAGTGGAATGACAATAGATTTGCTTACAGTGCAAAGAATAGGAATTAGTCTTCCTCCGAAAAAAAGAAAAACTACGTTTTACTGTCGACATGAACAACATCAAGTGCAAGCAGGACTGGATGATAACGAAATCTCTAGAAAAGGTTGCATGCAATTGAACATCAATCTTTTGCATCATTTCTGACAACGTGACTCATGTGAACCTCAACAAGATAGCAAAAGAGAGAAGTATTCATCAAGAGCCCAGCTGGCCAAGCACTCTAGTTATAATATATATTCTTTCCAAAAATTCTATTATACAGTTGTTGGTTTAGAAACTGCACATAGCAAGTCATTGTTGATGTTGGACCTACAAGGTATTTCTTTAAAAATCCTCGCCTCTCTGCTTATTGTACCAAGCATTATGGATGTTCTCACGTACTCACCATATTTAAAGTGGTTGCAAATCCACATCGAGTTCAACAGAGTTTGATATAGTGTTTCCCCTAGAATGCAGTGCAAGCACAGTTTTTGTACATATATCGTGTGTTGTATTGAGTTTTTTGAATGTGCTGGAAATAATAGAAACATTTGTAGCAAATGAGATATTTCTCCATTGCGTTGTGCTCCATATCACACGATTAGTTCCATTTACTTATCATTAATCGCTACACTTCATTTTCCACTCCGTATTGCTCCATACCAAGTGATTTCTTACATTTAGTTCTTGTTAATGCCTATGCATCTTAAATATCTCCTATCAAGCACAACAATAAAACTCTAGAATTTTGTACTTAACTATTACATTACCTTTTTTGAAGTAAATTGTTGTTCTAATAAAATTCTTTACAACTTCTTACTTTAATGTTTTGTGCTCATTTTCAGCATCCAAAAGATCATGCATGAAAGTAGACTCCAATGATGAAGTAACTTCAAACCCCCACTTAGAGATAGATTATCCAATACACCTTTTTTACATAGTACCTAATATAGTGCTAGTCTAATTATTCCTTTAGGTGAGAACTTCAGAGTCGAAGGAAACTCACTTCTGATACTATCTATAGACTTACTATCTGAATTCATACAGCACTGTTTTGCCTTTGAGTGGTGTAAGCTGTTGGCTAAGTATGGCACTTTTAGAGCATGAAACCCAAATTACCTAGTATGCATTCGTGCCGATCTCACGGATCGTCGCAATTGCGATACCATAACTCTAGTTGTTCCTCATGCTTTTGTGGAACAATATAGGGAGCGCTTAGAGGTTGACTGCTTCTATCGCATAAAGGGAGCGACCGTGCTGCCAAAGGCAACTGGGGAGGGTGGGACAACAAGCTACTCCCTACATATTAATGCCACGATTGCAGTGATCTGTGCAGATCATTTTGAGGGTACTATTGCCTTTCTTCCAGAGACGACTATTGCGTTATATTTCCCTCGAGCTTTATCAACTATAAAGTCCGGTTCCAGCAACATATCCAGTGTCGCTGGCACGATTGCATTTGTCGTAATCAAGGTCGACTCCAAGGGCGGTCGAAATAGTCAAATTATTATTGCCGATGGACCTCGCAACAAGGATAGAGTAGTTGTAAGTTGATTAAATAATTTTAACTTTTTCATTAATACTTTCATCCACTACAAGGCATAGGCCCTTTTTCGATGAAAATACCAACGCATTTTTCATTAAATTTCTTTTACGAGCGCAAACATCGTTATTAAAGTTGTTAAAAGCGTCGGAAAAGAACAGTTGTTATAAAGCGTCGCTATATAGCGATGCTGATAAATGTTACTATATAGCGACACTGATAATCGTCGCTATATAGTGACACTAGTAAACGCCACTATATAGCAACGATTAACATAATTAAAAAAAAAGCATTAGTGGGACTAAATAAGGCCATAGCAAGCCCTGTTTTGCTCCACTAATGTTTTTTTTTAATAATTACAAAAAAAAGGTTTTTATTATAAAAATTCCCTTGCGAAAAGGGTGATACAAAATCGCTCAAATGAAATGATCGAGCAACAAAAGCATATACATGTCGAACATATCCAACATTGTTTGTTACAAAATTACCCTTTCTAAAAGGGTGATACAAAATTGCTCAAACGAGCGGATACACAAAATGACATATATGGCGAAGTATATGCAAACTGCTACTACTACTACTACTACTACTACTACTACTCATTCGAATCGTCCTTGTCCTTGTCTTGTTGGCCTGATCCTTGGTTCTCGTGAGCTGCGCCTTCTCTCTGACCCTCGTTACATGCGTTTGATCCCTGGCCCTGGTGATGGGATGCTTGAGCTTTGACCCTAAGAGTGAACCATAAAAATTGAAAAATAGATTGGAACTTAAAGAATAAAACAATTTAAAAAGTGAGATTACAAGTAGGAATAGACTTATACCGTGCGAGCAGCCACCTCAGCCCAATCGACCATCGCTCCCATTGCCTCTTGCTCAATAAACCATAGCTTTATTCCTATGCGAAACGCGTGTCGCGTCTTTGCATCTGTAGGAAGACGACCCGTCGCAGCTTGCTGTAGATCCAATTTACGAGAGTTAGAGTTAGATAAAGTGCATGTAATATGTAGTAAAACAAAATAAAACAATACATTAAATGAGAAGAAGTAGACTTACCACGGTTGCCTCGAACGCCAACCATCCGCCTGTACCAAAGTGCGAAGTACCTACGGTGTCCAGCCGTCTCCTCGCAGCCCTCCTCTGACCCTCGAATATTTCGGGATGGTCCCTATTCTGCTTCTTGAAGAACTTCCAATCAACTTTGTCTGCCCAGCTGGGTTTAGCCATCCCCTTTGCGATGGAAGTACGCAAGGTTAATCTATGATGCTTCAAGACTAAACCCATGCACTCTCGCATATAATTCTCATTAAACTCCCAATTTGGTCGGTTAGGGTATTTTTGTTTTAATTCATCAATGACCGCCTACTTCTTTTGGTCATCTTGATATTGCCAATCGGTAGCAATGCCGCTCTTGAAGTGATGGCTCATCAACTGCCTCATGGTAGCCATCACTGCTTTGCCCTTTCTATCTTCTATTATCTCTCCGGTAGCCATGATTTGATAGGAGAGGTCCTCGTCTAGGTAAGAAGGACTGATGGTAGCGGCTGATCAGAGTGAGTGGAAGCTGTACGAGCACTTATGGAGCGAGAAGTAGCAGTGGGAGTGGGAGAGGACAAGGGACCTGACTGATACTGTGTCTCGGGACCAAGTGGAGACCTGTAGGGATGTGAGTGTGCTGACTCGTCTACATCTCCCGAGTCAGGACAACATAAGCGGCCTCTTCTACTCTTCCTTCCCTTACGATAGGCACACACACGTAATGACCCTCGGTCAAAGGGGCATGAGGGGACGGTTGGGCAGTAGGTATAGCCGTCGGTGTAGGAGAGGGAATGGTTGAGGTCCTCTGAGATAGTAGAGAGAAGAATCTCACTACCTCCTCATCGATCATCTGCACTACAAACTCATCAGGACTCCCGACAAAGCCATGTGCTACTAGCAAAAGAGTTCCCCGAGAGTAGTCACAGTGCTACATCCGAGAGGAGTCGGACCAGGGGAAGTCGCAATGCTAGGTCCAAGAGAAGTCGGAGTAGGGGTAGTCACAGTGCTTCGTCCGAGAGGAGTTGGACCAGGGGTAGTTCCCTTAGGTGTCGCCTGACCCTTTTGAGAGGAATCAAAGTTCTCTGGAGCATAGAGATCATGATGTCTCCTCTTGCGAGGTTGTCCATACTCGTCGGACGTGCGACGTGATCCCATGTCTAACATAGACATGAACACGAAAACAAAAAACAAAAAACAAACATAAAGCATAGGCATAGGCATAGGCAAATACATATGCTTATGATCGAAAGACGAAAATGAGACACGCTCATGAGAGAAAGAAAAGAGGAAAAAGAGGGAGGGAAAGTGAAAAAGAGATTGAAAGGCAAATACATATGCTTATGCATGAGCATAAGAGAAAGAGACATATGCTTATGCTTATGCTTATACTTATGCATGAGCATAAGAGCATGAGCATGAAAGAGAGGAAAGAGGGGAGAAAAGAGAAAAGAAAAGGAAAAGAGATTGGAAGAGGGGAAAGAGGGGGGGAAAGAGAGAAGAAGAGGGAAAGGAAAGAGGGAAAAAGAGACATATCTCATGCATAAGCATAAGAGAATGAAACAAATGCTCATGCTTATGCTTATGCATGAGCATAAGTGAAGGAGACATATGCTCATGCTCATGCTTATGCTTATGCATGAGCATAAGAGCATGAGCATGAAAGAGGGGAAAGAGGTGGGAAAAGAGAAAAAGAGATTCAAAGAGGGGAAAGAGGAAAAGAGGACAAGGAGAAGGAGAAGTTATGCATGAGCATATGTCTCCTTCTATTATGCTCATGCATAAGCATAAGCATGAGCATATGTCTCCTTCTCTTATGCTTATGCTTATGCTTATGCATGAGCATATGTCTTCTCTTATGCATAAGCATAAGAGAAGGAGACATATGCTCATGCTTATGATTATGCATGAGCATAAGAGAAAGAGACATATGCTCATGCTTATGCTTATGCTTATGCATGAGCATAAGAGCATGAGCATGAAAAAGGGAAAAGAGGGGGGAAAAGAGGGAAAGGAAGAGAGATTGGAAGAGGGAAAAGAGGGGGAAAAGAAAGAAGAAGAGGGAAAGGAAAGAGGGAAAAAGAGACATATGCTCATGCTTATGCATGAGCATATGTCTCCTTCCCTTATGCTCATGCATAAGCATAAGCATGAGCATATGTCTCTTTCTCTTATGCTCATGCATAAGAGGAGACATATGCTCATGCTTATGCTTATGCATGAGCATAAGAGAAAGAGACATATGCTCATGCTTATGCTTATGCTTATGCTCATTATGCTTATGCTTATGCATGAGCATAAGAGCATGAGCATGAAAAAGGGGAAAGAGGAGGGAAAGAGGGAAAGAGAGGAAGAAGAGAAAAAGGAAGAGAGATTGGAAGAGGGGAAAGAGAGGGGGAAAGAGAGAAGAAGAGAGAAAGGAAAGAGGGAAAAAGAGACATATGCTCATGCTTATGCATGAGCATATGTCTCCTTCTCTTATGCTCATGCATAAGCATAAGCTTATGCTTATGCTTATGCATGAGCTCATAGATGCTATTTTATAGCTGTTAATATATTTCCTTACAACTTATATTGTGATTTTATAAGTGCAGATGGAAGGGATGAGTGAAAGCTCGCCTGATGATGCGCCAATGCCCGGGAGCACAAAGTGACTTATGGAGAGGTTATATTATCATTGCACTCATTACAAGCGAGAAGTACGATATCAAGGTCATATTATCATGCACCACTTGCGGATGTATGGGGAGGAGCCCAAACCAATATCTACCATTGGTGTTGCACGTGTTGATGGATTATCAGTAAGTCAAAGCTATTTAAGTTCACGATTAATATTGGATACCATTATGTTACGAAACCTTGAGACAAGATCTTATATTTATATGAAATCTTAAAACAGGATGAGGAGACTAATGAGGGTACGCATATACCTTCACACTTTGAGCAAGACTATAGTCTCCTGGATGATGAGAGGGTATGGTCGACATGATGGATTCTGGTCGACATGATGGATTTTATTTTTAGGGGAACTACATCCCATATACACGTGATGTCAGAGTCTGAGTTCAAAATGCGAGAGTTGCAATCAACACAATTGTACGAGGGTACTAGGATGTCTAAACTACGTGCTTGTCTCTCAATCTTGAATCTGTAAGTAAAGTATGGGTGATTAGATACAAGTGTCTCGGCCTTAATGAGGTTAGATCTCGCATTAATTTGACTCATTATTTGGATATTGTTTGTTTTGAGAATCATCATATATAGATTAATGTACTGAATCATTATTATTCGAAGCCTATGTATGTTTGAATTATGATAGGTTGCTCCAGAAGATGTTGCCTGCACCAAATACCATACCTGCATCAAGAGATGAAGCGAAAAAGATGCTAACAACAGCGGGTATGGATTATGATACCATCCATGCTTATCGTAATGATTGTATTCTCTTTCGTTGTGAGCATGGAGATTTGGTTGGTTGTCCGAAGTATGGGAAACAATGATATAGAGATAACTTGTAGGGTGAGTAGATACCGATAAAGGTCTTGAGACACTTTCCCATCATTACAAGAATACAGCACATGTTCCGATGCAAATCCATAGCAGAGTTGATGACATGGCAGAGGGATGGCTTGTGCAAGAGTCATTAGTATATATCACGGAGTTTTTTGCATCCACGGATCCCGATATGCCGCAAGCTTGGCATAACAAGGATGATAATCGCATCATTGGCGAGATTTCTCAAGGAAAAGGGATTGAAAGAAAGATAAGCGAAGAGGAAATGGAGAAATTCAATAAGTTTTGTATCCTCAATAGCCTTGAGATGTAGAAGTGGATTGAGAGATATGAAGTGGCCAAAGCAGAAAGAATAAATGCAAGGACGAGATTTAGAGTAATGTATAGGCGATCGCAACCATATCCACAGGATCTGGCTCTTCTCCCCACTCACATGTCACTTAATTGGCTACAACTGGCTCTACGCGTAAAGCTGAACACGATGGAGAGACAATAAACGAGTGCGAGCAAGAGTTATCATTCGAATGTATGATGCATGTAAGTTTCTTACCTCTTGATGTAATTAAGTAATTATTTGTGGCAATATACGCTATAAAATAGATGCATCTTCATTGTTTTAATTATGCTCTTTTACAGTACAAAAAGTACATTGCATTATGGTCATATGGACGATATTTTCACGTGAAACGCATCGATTCAAAGAGAGTCACGTATGATTGTGGAGTCATGGCTAACTTCACACAAGATAGCTGAGCAAGTGCTTCGGATACCAATCTTCTCTCCTCACAGTCTGATTATTGTGGAACCATACGCGAAATGTATGAAGTTGATTTCAGATGATTTAGTATTTTCATTCTTGATGTAAAATGGTTTAGAACTATTTACAATGGTCCCCATGCGACAGTGAGAAAAGATAGTAACTGTTTCTTTGCAATAGACTCCACCAACATTGGAACGATAAAAGTGATACTTTTGTTCTTCCGGAGCACTGTGAGCAGGTGCATACTAATGATTTAATTAATCGAAGCTTTCATTTTTAAAGATCCATTGATACATGTACTTAAGTATAATTTCATATATATAATTGACGATGTCTGGCACCCATCTTCAATATAGGTGGTTTTTCATCCGGATCGTTCTGATCCAAGATGGTGGTACGTGATCCAAGTTGCACCACGAAGTAAGCAAATTTTTAAAGATAGAGATGTGGATATGGAGATGCCACTACCAATGCCAGATCTAATTGATCCCGATGAATCTAGCGAAGAAGATGAAGATCACAATATAAGCCAAGAGGAAGATGCACATAATGACATCGCACGAAAGGAAGATGGAGATCACGATATTGAGGAAGAAGACAACGATCATCAAGAATCACCACACTTTATTGAAGAAGATGATCAAGTACTTTTAGGTGAACGTACGATGCTAGAGTATGATGATGATATAGGAGATCAACTCGGTATAGAGTTAGAGATAGACTTGTTTGGCACGTTAGACTTGGCTCAAGATGAAACAGTTGATGTAAATGCTCTTCATTGATTTTTTTCATCTCAAACTTGGACATGAATATATGAGCTTCAAAGGCTTGATATACATGCTCTCATACTTTTATCCTCTCAAAAGATCAAACATGTATGAAAATTTAAACAATTTTGTCATTGGAAAAAACTAACTTTTAAGGCCTATATGAGAAAAAGCTCTCTAGAAAATGTCGCTATAAAATATTATCTCAATGTCGCTATATAGCAACTTACATTTTTGATAAACATCGCTATATAGCGACTTTAGAAATCGTTCGTATATAGCGACGTTTACTTAAAGTCGCTATATAGCGATGCTTTATGAGACGCGCTTCCCATATCGACGATTAGCATCCTGCGTGCGCTAAACGTTGGTACTTAAACATCGCAATAGGATCCGTATGTAGCAGTGACCTTCTTTCTTAGGGTCAAGATCTTGTTGCATATTGAATTTGCTAATATATTTTGTATGAATAGTTAACCTTTGTCAACGAGCACAAGAGTATCCAAGCACAGCTTATCCAAGAATTCCATGACAATGGCATAGCTATGCACACCCTCAGGAACGTGTCATATATGTGTGCTCGTGATTCATTGTGTGTCTTTGACTTTACAATCTTGGGAGACATTCTTGAAGGAGATCAGAGGGAGGAGTTACAGTAGGTCTTCATCAACCAAGTCTCTAGTCTAGGATATGATCGAAGGGTAAGTTTTCCTTCATTTTTTGAAAATGCTCTTGAAATTTTATCCACCAAAACATAATCGACAATCGCTGCTTTACACATCTAGGGTATTTTGCATTTCACTAGTCTGAATGGGCAACTGCTAAATTACATCTCCTTTGTTTACTCTAGAAGCCGTGTCAGCAGTAGGGACCCAGGTAGGCCATTTTGTTTCACATGTGACCATCCACACACAGTTGTATGCACACCCTCCCTCAAGGGCAGAATTCTCACTAAAAATGGCTCAGATATTGTAGTCAAGTCTGAGGTTCACATGTTGACGATGTGCTTTGCTTGGAGGTCCCGTTTATAGCACTATATGATGACAACATTTTACGTGTCCACTCAATGCTGCTGGAGCTAAAGCCAACTGGGTTTTTTACCATAAATAGTTCTGGCCACATCATAGCCTTTGATGCAGAGTGACATTAGTTACAAAAACTATCTTTTTTTTGGCTTATTGCTTACCATTGAGTGCGAGAGGCATTGGTGCCCTCATTTTGGGTTGTTGTACTTGCAAGTTTGAATAAAGAAGTTTTGAGTGCCACTATTTGAGTTTCCAAGGGAAAGAAACTTTACAGCATTGTCCATCTCGCTCAAATCTTTCTAGTGTCTTTTTCCAAACATTTTAAAGTTGCAAATGTAAAATAATTTTTTTGATCGCAATGAATTTCCAAAGAAACTACATAAATTTGATCTTGAAACAATGAGAGGCATTTAATGATCATAATCAATTTAACATAGATATCATCAAGTGTGTGCAACAATTTCTCCCACACAGTACGCACAAACAATTACTCGACTTGTTGACCTCATCAATTGCAACGTCGGGGACCTTAGAGAAAACTCCATGGCTTTTCTTTAGCAGACTCTTATGTGAACCACAACCCACCTCAGTAACACCAAATGATATTGCTCTATTTGTTTGCATTGAATCATCCTCTTGATTCTTACTACATGATTCACTTCTTCATTTTTCATAGGAACTTCAACTTCACTTTGAAGTACTACTACTTTAATGACAACAAGGTAGTCAAACTTTTCGAGGTGGGAGGGCTGCCACTAATGCAAACACATACAATCTTAGTTGATGAGACAGTCCATTCCATCTATGAGAACTAAGACAAGGAAATATGTGCTATGGACAACTGAAGACCAACAACAACTAAGGTAAATAGTGCTCACATACGCAGATAGTTTAGTAAGGGACATAGCAAAAAACTTCTTATCAACGTCCCATTCAATGAGCCATACGCTTGCCGTAATAATGAATAAAGTGCATATGCTTAAAGGCATCGGTATGACTACAGCCTCAAACATCATGGAGGCGAGACCAAGACTAGCTAAAAAAAGAAAACATGCTATGGAAGTAGGCCAATAGAACGAAATATCACAGCAACTTCTTTTGCAACAAAGCGCAACTCCAAAGAAAGGTCTAAGACGATGCTGTGCGATTGAAAGTGCGATTGAAATATACAAAATTAAAGTCGGCGACACCCCTCAATTTCACTGTGTTTATTGCAAAACATTGACTTTCAAGGGGAAATTAAGAGCATTAACAAATAGTAAGAGAGAATTCCTAAAAGCAAAACAAATCTTTTCTTCTAGCATGAACAATACAGGGCATTTCCTATCAATTTTGTAACAGGAAAATTAGAAGCCGAAAGGCTCTAACATTTAATACTAGAAGCATGGCTATGTCCACACAAACACAGTATGTCTCATTATTAAACAACATCGAGGCTCACCTTATAGCCATCAGGATTCCCTTCTCCTAAATACGAAAGCTATCGTATGAGGGGCAATATGGCTTATGGGGCAGCATTGTGAATGTGTTTGCGGACATGGATAGGGCGCAAATAGTACTGCCTTGCTTCATTGATGATAGTGCAACAGTGATGGTTTCCATAAAGCGAAGGCTAGAGTACAATCACAGCTACCTATGTGGTCTTGTACGCCCATCATTAATAATGCGTGCACTGAAGGCGTTACTACGATTTCCACTATACGAGAAAAACAACGTAAAGCTAAACACAGCTTGGTTGTGACACACCATTGATCTACAAGAAACCTCTAAAAGAACTAGCAACCAAATCATTGAAAACAATTCCAATGAAACAGAGGTTGACTTAGAAACAGACACTTTAGTGCATGGGATTTACACTGGCCAATAGGTAATTGATTTTGAAGGCAATGTGATTAATGTTGCACCTTCTGAGGGCTTCTCGCCATTGGGGTTCTTTAAAGACGAGCATTGTGAGAGGAGCTCGGCTTCCCTAATCTGTTTTACGGATATCCTAGAATATACAAAATCCTGACAAATACATATTGCACAATGGGAATTAAAAAATAAGGAATGAAGATTCACACTTTCAATCGAGAACTTGTTCTTCAAAGCAATGAAAGTAACAACAAAGCAAGTGTTATCCTCCACATGGGTAAGAATGCGTAAAGGACAACTTAATGGAAAAATTCTATGTGTTAAAGGCGTAATCGCCAACACTAACATCAAGAAAATGTTGCAATCAAACATTGGATACAAACACTTTGTGTGCCTAAGAACTTCAATGGACTACAAAAACAAGTTTAAAAAAAACCTTTTTGCAATGATACATCAACTAGGTGCACCAACATTTTTCGTCATGCTATCAGCAGCAGAAAGGCTTTGAAAACCACTAATCGATTGCTTGGTACAGTTACGCAACAAGCAAATAGCAATCCAAACCCCCGAGCCCCCCGCACAATTAAGAGATTAATACGCTCAGACCCAGTGACCATGGCATGATACTATGTACACCATTTCAAGGCATTAAAATAGCTCCTTCAAAAGGACAAAACCATCATCGGAGAACTAATAGACTACTTCTTTGTAACCGAGTTCCAAAATAGAGGGAGCCAACATGACCATCGATTGCTATGGATAAAAGGAGCACCATCCTTAATCAATTCAAGAACCAAGGAAATAATACAATTCATAGACCAGTACATAACAACAAACCTTGCATTGCTTGATCTTGATGAAAGAGAAATCCAAACACACTAACATCAAAAAAGCTGTCGACGACGAAACAAACGTTGTTGATATGGCTTCCCGAAATTGCCAATGTGGGAAACACAGATCTTAGTGCCACTCAACGATGACAACAACAGTGCTCAACATATAGCAAATTTTAAAGAAATAACAAGCAAACTACAAGATCCTAATACACTAAATTTGAACTTCGAAACATTTCTCCAAAAGCTAGGACTGAATGAAACAGACTACATATCCACGCTGAGATACAAAACTACACAGCCGACCATATACTTACACCACCAACCAAAAGACATACACAGAAACAACTTCAACCCAAAGATTGTATCACTATGGCAAGCAAATACTGATGTGCAATTTATTCTCAACCCGCATGGAGCTGCAGCTTACTGCACATTGTACATGGCAAAGGTTGACAAAGCAACAACAATTGCAGTTAATGACGCTTTGACGCAATGTGTTCATATGGGAGCTCCTACAAATGAAAGAGTTCGACGAATGGGAAATGCAATACTTAATGCACAGCACATTAGCACCCAACAGGCAGCTTACATTGCACTTTCACTTCCTCTTTCTAGTAGCACAAGAGAGTTTACATACATTAACACGAGCGAAGCCGATGGATGCACACTCCTACTAAAAAGACGAACTCAACTAGAGAAGATGAACCTAAGCGACACGGACATCTTTTTCAAAGACATTATCAGACATTATCACAAAGTACTAAAAAAGACCATGTATTATAAAGCAAATTTGCTTAGCAGACTTTAGCATCAACTACACAACGAGTAAGGGAAAAATAATTTAAAAAAGGCAACCAAGAATTATATGCTTCAACAACTACAATCAAAACAAAGATCCCAAGAACCACTATAGAGAACTTTCTTTACTATATCTACCTTTCACATTTAAGGAACACGAATTGGGCAAAGAAAATACTAGTTGGCATGACTTCTACATCTAAAACAAGGCAATCATAGAAATCAACAAAGCAAAATTCAATCAAAAAATAGTTCCACGAAATGAGAACAATAACACAATTATAGAATCAGAAACGTCATCACATTGCGTGACAACACCTCAACCAATCACGCCACAATATGACCTAGCATTGGATATGACCTTTCAAAAAAGGGAACATAAAACTACTACAACAATGTATAAAACATTCAAAATACTGAAAAATAAAGCATACCACAAGCTATATCAAAAAATAAACTGCGAACAACGTTTGATTGTCGATGACATTGCTCTAAAGAAAAGAACCAAACCGACACAACAAATAAAACTATTTTTTTCAAGTAATGCTAGAACGCAGAAAACATACGTTCTGCTACTACTAGTCCAAATGCTGCTACAACACTACACACATAAACAAAAACACAACATAGACAACCCAAGGGCATTACTACTAGCGTACATAGGAAAGGCTGCGTATAACATTGGTGGATCCACAAAACACTCCACACTTCATCTTCCCCTCCTAACAACAAAGTACACATGCTTATTTCCAGAAAAGCTTCAAATGTTAGCGACATTATATGCAAAGTTAGAATTACTAGTCGTCGATGAAATATCGTTAGTTGGGCAGAACACATTTATAGCAATTGATATGCACATGCGTGAAATTAAATACAACCACTCAGACCCTTTGGAGGTGTAGACATTATATTTTGTGGAGACCTATGTCAAGCAAGCCCAACAAAAGACAACTAGATTTTCTCTCAAAAATCAGGGGAACTGACACTGGCAAGCACCATTTGGAGAGAGCACATTAAATACTACGAGCTCAATCAGCCAATGAGACAGCAACATAAAGAGTACATCCAAATCTTAAACAGAGTACGAGTAGGAAAACAAATTGAAAATGACATCACAACTATAAATAGCCAATACCACCGACAACCAATATTCAAACAACATACTCCACACTTATTTTACACAAATGCATTAAAAGATAAACATAATTTTGAAGTGTTCAACATCCTGCAGGGAAAAGCTCATTTGTTAAATGCAATAGATAAAAAACATAACACATGCAGCAAATCAATAAGAATACCAATAGATCCAAAGTCCACATCAGGGCTACACTACCAAATACAGCTTAAGGAAGGTATGATTGTTGAAATTTGCTCAGGGAATCTAGATATACTAAATGGAATAGTAAATGGAGCAGATGGAATTTTCATAGGATATAGTAACCAGAACAACAAGCCTCTCGTTTGGATTCTCTTCAGAGATGAGAAAACTGGAACAAGAACACACTATAAAAACAAGGACGCTTACGACAAAAACACACCAACAACATGGACACCAATCACACAAATGCAAAGAGAATTTCAAGTAGGGAAAAACCAATTAAATGCTGTGACAAGAACACAATTTCCAATCCAACCAGCATCCGCTAGAACAATTTATCGATCACAAGGACTATCATTAGATTCCCTCGCATTTGACCCAACTAATATAAGAACACACGGCTTAGTGTATACTGCACTATCAAGAGTATGAGACCCAGCCAACTTATACTTACTAAACAAAGTTGAACCAAAACACATCAAAGTCGACGCACATGTACTACAAGAAATTGAAAGACTACAAAACCATTCAGCATGGCACTTTCAAGAAATAGATTGGCAAAATTTTAAACATAACGAAATCATTATCCAATCACTAAACACCACATCATTCACAACCCATAAGAAAAATATATTGGCAATAAACAGCCTCATGGCAATAGACATAGGGCAGACATATTATGCTTACAAGAAACACATGCTACAAAAAACAACGTACTACAATTACAAAGATTTCAACATATTCAAAGAGAACAAGGACATGGAATAGTGACTTACTATAAAACGAATTTGAAAGTAAAAGAAAGCCATTACATAATAAAAGAAGGAGCTGAGTGCTTATTAACAATTTTTGAAACAAATATAAACAAAAAAATTAGAATATTTAACGTCTACAAAAGCCCACAATCACAAACATGAAAAATTATCCAATGCTTGCAAGACTTATATAACATACAAATAGAAGACACAATAAATTATATCCTCGGAGACTTTAATATCGATTACCACAAGCAAACAACTCATCTAAAAAAACTAGAACAATTTATGTATCAAATACATATGACTCAATTAATAACTTCACCAACAACTATATATGGATCCACTATAGACCATATTTGGACAAATAACAACATAAAAAATATTAGCTATGGAACAAACTTTACCTATTAGTCAGATCATTCTATTGTTTACACAACAATTTAAAGTAAAAAACATAAGGGCAGGCCCAATGAATATAATTCACCTTGTTGTAAAAGTCCTAAATTTTATGATTGGTGTAACTCCTCACTTTCTATTTCTTTCCCTTGAAATCCTCCACCTTTTTCTCTACTCTCTCTCACCCCCCCCCTCTCTCTCTCTCTTTCCTTTTTCTCTACTCTCTCTCACCCCCCCCTCTCTCTCTCTCTCTTTCCTTTTTCTCCCGTAGTCTTCCTACACATCATCCCCAATGTATTCTTTTTTGCTCTTTGGCCTGCCCCTGGCCAAGTCTAAGTGATGGTGCTTCGGAAATTTCCATTTATGGCCCCATCCCTTTCTCTCTCTTTCTCTTTGTCTCTCTCTCTCTCTCTTCTTCTTGTTTCTTTTATTCTCTCTCTTCTCTCTCTCTCTCTACTTAAGCTAAATTTCCATTTATGGCTCGATCATTTTCTCCCCCCCTCTCTCTCTCTTCTTGTGCTTTTCTCCTTCTCTCTCTCCGCTTTCAATTTTGGGGGCAGGCCTCTTGAATGTATTCAACTTGTTTGATCTTCCGAAGGCCTTATGATTGATTAAATAATTCACCTCGTTAGTGCAAGGTTTGTCGTTCTATCATTTGACTTTCTTCTCGTTGCAAAATTTTGTTCATGCGGAGCTTGCTTCCATGAGTTCTGTAAATGCCGCCTGTTGTGCGCTTGAATAGGTGCCAGTTTCTAGCTTCGTACAAGTTCGTAGTCTGGGAGTCATGGGAAGTCCGCTCCCGGTATATAGAATTTATGTGTGGACTGTTATGAGGTGACTTACGAGGATTGCGATGGTTTTTGTATAGGCAGCTTTTTTATGCGAGTTCACTATTCGAATGACTGCTTTGTTTCGAGCTGTTGCTGCACAAAGCTTTCTAATTGTTGTGTGCGGGCTCTGGCTTTTTGCTTTCAACTGTATGAGCAGGCCACGTTTGAAGTAGCTTGCTAGCTAGCTAACTCTATCTTTGCAGGTAGTCTTCTAAGTTCGTAGCCTGGTAGCTTCGTAGGTGTCGTTCGTGTGTCTTGTAAGTGTCTGCTGTTTTAGCCCGTCGTCTAGCGTGTGCCTCTATTTTACTGTTGTTAATGCTGCTCGGTTGACCATTACTTCAAAAGCTTGGCCTTGTAAGAAGACTTTTGGATGGAATGAGACAGCTTAGTATGAAAGAAGAGGGGGAGAAAAGGACTCGTGAGGAAGACTGGAGTAGTCGATTGAGCAAATCGTTCGAGGACGGTAGAGTAGGGCAAGGGAGGAGCACAATAGGAATTCTGGTGATTTCATGATCCCTCGAGAACAGAGAACGCCAATTCTCTCTTTCACAAAATTAGAATCGTCACTAAGGGTGGGAATGCGCCACCAATAGAGGCTGGCTCGAATATCGAAGCGGGGATGGCGTGCTAGAATTGGCACCTCCACTCTTTTTCTTGCGTGAAAAATTGAAATATATTAAGAGTTGAAAGGCAAACAAGATGAATTTCATTCATGCCGCTTGCCAAGAGAGAGAAGAAGAAGGAAGGGAGAGAGAGAGAGAGAGAGAGGGGGAATGAATGCACTTCGAGGAGAGAGAAGGAATGAATGCACTTCCAAAAAAACATGCCCAAATTTGAAAGACATGCTCTAAAGTCAACACACCAACCAATCACTGAATTTGCAAAAAAAACACATTGGAAAATGCTAGAAATTACTTTTGGCATCTTAAAGTTGAACCTTCACTAAGGCTACCTAAAGGCAGGAAAAAAAAAACAGCTATAGAAGCTGAAGTTACATGACTCCCCTGATGCCTAATACTGCAAGGAGTAGCGCAGGATGATAATGACTGAAATAATCAAGTACATCCAAGGTATAAACTTGAAAAATGTGAAAGAAATCCAAAGGAGGCCTCAAACTGTGAAAAACACTAGCATTTCGAAACTTTCAGATCTCTCTAAGAAGCACACCACGAATGATACTCCAGAGAAGGAACTGTGAATCTGAGAGGTGCCCTTTGTCACCCGAGAGAGCAATTTTCCACCAAAGATCCACATGAATTTGAGCTTTGCTAAGCCAACCACGGAGTCTCCCCCACAACCCCCAAGACACAATACATTGCTAAATAGATGGAAATGCGTCTCCAAAGCAACACAGCAAAATGGACAAAGAGGAGAGAAAGATTGCCATTTACATAATCTATCCTTCATAGAGTTTTTCCCAACAATCACCCTCCATATAAAAAAATTTAGATGCATAGAGGGTGAAGCTTTCTAAACAGACCGCAGCCTATGAACCCATACCTGCAAAGAATCCCATGGTGCCCAGCGTTGCTAAGACTTCTTCACTACCAGTGGAACATTGGAAGTGAATTAAATATCAAAATCATGTATACACAGCTTAGACAGCTGCTTACCATTAGAATTCCCCTAGCCAGCCAGTCCTACTTGCGGGAGCAGAGTGATAGCAATAGGCCAATTGTCATGGCTTTATCAATGGTGGCGGGACCTATGGGACTGGCAATCGCATTGCTGGATTTAGTTACTCAGTACCATCTTTCTCACCGAGAGGCTCAATTTGTTCAGCTAATTGGAGGATGCAGATTTGAGCATTGGTGCTCCATTTTGCATCCAACCAATGGAGGATTGCCATTTGGCTCTGAGCATTGTCTTCAATTCTCCTCC
This sequence comes from Dipteris shenzhenensis, assembly GCF_047967505.1. Classification (NCBI taxonomy): domain Eukaryota; kingdom Viridiplantae; phylum Streptophyta; class Polypodiopsida; order Gleicheniales; family Dipteridaceae; genus Dipteris; species Dipteris shenzhenensis. The sequence continues at coordinate 30,402,085 of NC_141612.1, forward strand.
AACAGTCCAGAGCCTCTCCTCAGCCAATAAAACACAACAGCCTTTGGGAGGGTAGTCACTTGTGCAAGAGTGCAGCTCTCTACAGGTAGTCACTATGCATTTAAGAGTTTCCCTAGTTTGTTCACGCGTAAAAACTGATTTGAAGCTCCGATCCCGCAGCAAATGCATATTTTTTGTCTCGTGGGCACTGGCTCTAAGCCCTACTGCCTAAGGGGTAGGCCAAAAAGTAATGAAGAGAAGAAGTTAGCCCACATGGTTAGAAAGGAGCCTTCTCATTAGAAGCACAGGGTTTGAAACCCAATGTCAGCTGATTTTTTGGATGGGAAGGGCTTGAGGTGGCCCAAGTTGATGGGCAGGCATTTTACCAACAATCACTCTCCAAAGTAGAAAGTTTAATTTATAAGATGGAGTGTCTTCCAGCCCCTTTTAAGCCATGCATCTCACACTACCAACCTATCATTTGGAGCGTGAAACTTCCACTGTCTACTTGCAGTAAAACAAGAACATAAATGGTTGGCTAGTCATCCTTAAACTTGCTCAGTAGGACAACAATTACCTCACCTTCATGTGCAGTTAACCCAAACCTCTACACAATAGTCTCAACATCCAACCAGTTCATGCCACCAGGATCCCAAACTTGAAAAAAGGTTTGAAGGCCTTTTTAGAACATTCTGGCAGCCAACCGTGGTTGATTCTTAAGAAACGCAGGGCCACTGTTCAATGGCCAATCCGACAACCATAAGGACCTCCCAAGAGAAGCATCACCATGGAGGCGATCTCAATCCTCCCCACAAGCAACCCTTCGACTTAGCCCTCCAGATTTGGAATAACCTTGTGAGCAACTCAAATTGAGGTATCTTGACTACAAAATCTGATAGAATTACATCATGCCATGGTAATCAATCCTTTTCGGTGCATTCAGGCATATAAAAAATCTTGTGATTATTGCCCACGATTGGTTGTTGCCTAGTTGTAGTAACCATTTGCTGCACAGAATGTCATTATTTTCCTTCATAGATTCCAACTAGTCCTAGCCCCCCATTCTCCTTTGGTGCTGTCACATTAACTCCAATCTCATTAGTGCCATCTTCCCTCCCATACAAAATTTGAGATGAGTCTATCCACTATTTTCAAATTAGCCTTGGAAAATGGCATAACAGAGAGAACATATACCAAAGTTGACTCAAGCATGTGTTTGGCAATGCTAATTCTGCTGGTTAAGGAGAGTCTTCTCGGCCCATCTGTCAAACTTCTCCTTGATTTTCCGGACTACTGCCCATTCACTCTAAACCCAAGTGGGCACCCAAGGTACCTTATCCCTTGTCCCTTTGGGATCCGCTTGAATTAAACTTAGCTGTCCAATGAGGGTTCTCATCCTATCCAAGCCAGAGGGCTATAGTTTTGTCCTTATTTGCTTGGAGTTAGACAATACAACAAATTCATCAACTATGTCAAAAAATCTACTTAGTACATTATTCTCAGTCCCAACCAAAAAGTTAGTATTGTCATCCACAAGAAATTGCGAGGAGAACAGAGTCTAATCTGGCAACCTTGTGCACTTTAAACTCCCATTATTAAGATGCCTGTCAATCTGCACCAACAAAGGTTTAATAACTATGGCAAATAGCAGAGGTGCCCATGGGCAACCTTGTCATATGGATCTTCTCAACTCAAACTTTTGATAATGATAGCCATTTATTAAAACTGCCACCCATGCATTTGTAAACGACATGTTTACTAGCCTGCAAAAGCCCAAGACAAAATCCCAGCTCACTCTATCATAAGCCTTCTCCAAGTCTAAATTGAGCATGACTACTTTCTCACTACAAGAAGACAAAGCATAATCCATGGCCAACAAAGCATCAACACAGCATCATGTATGTTCCTGCCCAGATACAAAACCAAACTGAGGAGGGTGAATAAGCCTCACAAGGAGAAACTTGATCCTATTAGCAAAAAGCTTAGCTATGACCTTATAGACCGTGTTTAGCATTGAGAGTGGTCTCCATTGCCCGGACTTAATCTATTGTGACCCTTGGGTATCAGTTTGATCACTCTAGTATTCAGCTCACTGGGCATTTCCCTTAACCCTCACCAATTGATTAACTTAACCATCTTAAAGTGTAACTTAAAAGAATTCAGCAAGAATTCCATCTGGGCCAGAAGCTTTCTCCTTGGCCATTTGCATTACTATGAATTTTACCTCTCCTTCAAAGAATGGCCTTTGCAGCATAGTCGCTTCAAAGTCATGTACTTTGCGAGGCTTATCGTACAAGAAGGCTTTCATCCTAGTTTCAAAACCAACAAGTTTGTCATGCCTTGAGCCTGAGACCCTAGACAAGTGTATGAAAACACTCTTGTGATGTCTTCATCACCAGTGGGGCCACCCTATCATCATCATCTTTGATCATAGTAATAGATTCCCTTTGTCTCTTTTCTTTAATTGCTCTAAAGAAAAAGGTAGACGGTCTATCCCCCTCCTCAAGCCATCTGACTTGAGTAAATGCGTGCAGCTACTAGTCTACGATGCTCTTGTTCTCTCAGAAACAAATCCATAGCATTAAGCAACATCGACAAATGCATATCCTTTGGGCTTTCCTGCAATGTGATTTGATGGACAATGTCAAGTCCATAGAGCCAGGATTGTGTCTTGGATCTACATGGGCCCAAGAGGATGGTAAAAGAATGACAAGGGAGAGTGGCATAAAGAGATTAGGGTTGGCCCTCCCTTTAAAAGGTGACTTGTATAGGCCAAATGGTTGACTTTGGTCTTCATTATTGTTTGCACAAGTTTGAATACAAGCTCCCTCTTCTCTTCCAAGAGAGTGTTTTGGGTGTTCCCTTGTTTCCATTGTAGTGCCCTTGTGTTTGCCACTCCATCCCCCTTCACGCTCCTCTTCCCTTCTCCTTCTCCGTCTCCCTTGTCATTCTTTTACCATCCTCTTGGGCCCATGTAGATCCAAGACACAATCCTGGCTCTATGGACTTGCCATTGTCCATCAAATCACATCACTTAACCCACGGTGGCATGTTGTTAACCAATCTGTTAACATGGACCTGCATAGGCCAATGAAAAATACAAGGAGCCAAAGTGTTCACGGGAACCACCTTGTCCACATCCAGTGCATGGAAGCTTAATGCCACGTAGCAAGAAATGCACAAATGGACCAATAAATCTCTATTCACTTGCATGGACCAATCACCCTCGATCTGCTAGCTTTGGATGTCCCAATGCACAGTTGCCACGTCTTCATGAGGCCGACCAAGGACAAGGTCTCATTCTAGGTGATTCTTTTTTGGGAGAAGTAGAGGCTATTTATATTTTCTTTCTAACACTGCATTGGTTAGCAACTTATGAATGTTCTTAAGTCATATAATGACTTGACTTTTATATTTATATACAAATATATGTACACACACACACACACACACACAATTTCCTTTTGCCCCTTTTGTGCTAACACAATTGATCTTGTTTACCTTCTTGAAAAACTTTCTCTAACCTTATCCTTGACCTCTCTTGTATTCCCTCTACTTTAAACACCCCCTAGTTCTCTCTCTCCCAAAATTTTCCTATTTTTTGCCGAATTTTCTCCCTATTTTGTTCTTAATTTTCTTCCTAAATTTTCCTAATTTTCCCATTTCTCCTATTTTCTCCTCATTTTCTTTATTTTCCTAATCTCCTAAATTTTCCTAATTATTTCCTCTTTCTCCTTATTTCTCCTAATTTTTCTAAAATTTTCACTAATTCTTCTCTGCCTAATTTTTCCTATTGCTCCCTATTTTCACCTCTCCCTAATTCTCCCTATTTTTCTCTATCCCTATTATTCCTGATTTTTTCTCCTAAATTTCCCTACCTTTTCTCTCCCCATTTCCATTAATTTTTCTCTCCATATTTTCCCTAAAATTTCCCTAATTTTTCTCTCCATATTTTTCCTCTTTTTACAACCTAACTACACTCCCTAACCTAACCTTATCCCTAACCACTCAACTCCCCCCGCAACTTTTAGCTCCCTCCCTCAACTACCTCTTACCCTTCTGACCCCAACTACCTCCTTCCTTTGCTGCTTTTTAAACCACCTCCGCTCTCATACCAAATCTACTCCTTCGCACCCTGCTATTTAGTTTGTTGTGCTCACATCTGGTTCGTCACCCACCTAGTTAGCTACTCGTCTGGTTGGCCACCCTTCCAGTTCGCTGTCCCTCGCCGTACTCTCATTACTCTTTACTAAGCCTCCACCTTGATTGCCCTGCCTCTGCTCAGCCTCCACCTCGACTACCCCACCCTTCGCCATCGCTAATTTGGCATTGTCTTTTATTCTCACAGGTATGCATACTCCCCAGTTCAATAAAATTGATGCTTGTTATGACTTATCAAAGCAAAACTTGTTTGTACAGTCATGCGTTCCACAAATCTCTTGGTTTTTTTGTAAGGTTTCACCTACATGTTGAGAGAATTTTGTTAAATTATAATTACCAAAATTGTTTTGATTTCACTCTGAAATGGGGTTTGTGGAGTCTTCACACGTGCGCGCGCGCACACACACACACACACACACACTTACTATTCCTTCCTCCATTGGTTTTACCACTTGCTCATTAGAGCTCCCCTCAACAACCCCCTTAATTTCCCTAATTTCTTTTCCCTCAAATTCCCTTTTTCACCCCTTAATTAAATATCGCCCCCTTTTTAAAAATAAAATTTCCTTATATTTTTTTTCTTATTTTTAATCTTTTCTTATCTCTCGATATTCCTTAAAAGCCTTTTGAAAAATTTCTACCCTGTTCTTTCCTAATTCTCCTTAAAAATCCCCTTCAAACTTTCCCATCTTTTTCCTACACCTCCTCCCCGATTTTTCCTTTTCCTAAGTTTCCTAATTTATTTCTAAAATTTCCTATTTTTAATGTAATTTTCTTTTAAAAAATTCTTAATATTTTTCCCTAATTATCTCCCTATATTATCCCTAAAAATTTTCCCCTTTTTTATCTCTCTAACCCCCTTTTTTTGTATTTTTTCCTTTTTTTGTATATTATTACTCTAACTTTGTCCTAATTTTTCTTTTTTATTTTACCCAATTTTCTAAAACCCCCCCCTTTCCCTCTCTCTCTTTCTCTCCCTCGTCATTCCTCTCTCCAAAATCCTCTCTATCTCTTTCTATGCTTTCTCCCTCCTTAACTATTACTAAAACCCTTTAACAAAACCTCTTTAATTAAAAAAAACCCTAATCCTATTTACTACCTAAACTGCTCGCTAACCTAACGCTCTATTTCCCCGACCCTCTATTATCCCGACCCTCTCTGTCCCATGGCCTATAAAAACTATCCTTATACTTACTACCTCTGCTCTAAACTCCTCTACCCGCACCCCCTATGCACTATCTCACCTCTACATGCGTCGCCCCCTAGTTCTACTACTGTAGCCTCTACTATTGTGCTTCTACCTCGTGGTCAGAACCCCCCCCATTTACTTTATTCCTTTGCCCACACCCGCTCTGCTCTAAAGATTCTACCCCATTTGCTGAGCTCAAAAGCCTCCCCGATTTCCTCACTGCCTCTTTTCAATGTACGTTACCCCTCGCTCCTCTTTCCACTGTCTCTACTTCATTACTCCAACCCTTTCCTTTGCCCATTATTGAAAAACTTTTTCTTTTATTAGCCAATCTCTTCCAAATTGGTCCCTCCAAAAATTTCTTTTCTCTCCCTATTTTCTATATATCCATAACTGTCATTTTGTCCATTTAACTTAATTTCTCTTTCATTCTGCTTACGTCTATTTTTTCATTGTACCCCCACTTTACCACCCCCTTCACATAATTCTTCACACCCCTAGTGATCACACCATTACTCCATACAATTTTGCATTTATTAACTAGCTTTGTAAGTCAATGGTTGAGTGTTTATTTTTTTAATGACTTCGATAACAAGGGAGGGGTGTTTATGACACCTGTCTTCCCAACTAAGGTTTAACTAGTTCTCACCATGTTTTTCTTGTTGGATGGTGGTAGGTAGGAAGATTCCCCTCTTTAATCAACAACTTATCAAAGCTTCACTACTCACATTTTCTCTTTTAGAAAAAACTGTTCATCCTTTAATGATGCTATTTCATTTTTTGTGATATTTATTGCAAATTTTATCTATTAAACATTTCTCTTTCGTACTCCAAATTTGTCTACTCTTCATTATGGAAAGGGGTGTTGTAAATGTCTCACAACATGCGCACGCACACACATAGGCACATGCACATGCACACACACAGGCACGTGCACACGCAAACATGCACACACACACATATATTTATATTTATATTTGTATTTTAGTGGAAAATTGACTCAAGTTAAGGTTAAATCTTCATCTCTTTCCACTTTTAACTTGGGGTCAATTGCAAGGGTAATAAAATGAGTCTCAAAATGACAAGAAATTATCATAATAGATTTGGAATCCCCAAAAACAAATATCCAAAAGCCAAAAGCATATGAACATTCATGCATGTGTGGTTGTAGCAAACTCATTTGGCTACTGCTTGTTGCAAATTATGATCTACATCCCTGGCCACTCATGCTCTATCGAATCTAACTTTGTGTTATGATTTGTGTGCTATCATATCTATGTGTCTCTGAACCTTGCTCCAAAACAATTAACACTTCACATTGTGCGACCACACAAATCCTTGGCCCCCATTTCAAAGTTTTAATATACAAAACCAAGCTGCTTGATTTACATTTCAATATGATCCTATGATCATGAAGAAATACAAAACTAAGGCCAATCATCGAAAACTATATGGCTTTGAGATCTCACCTCTCAATTTTGTCATTACTGGTAATCTCTTAACATTTAACCAACAATGTGGAGACCTTAAAAATCAATTCAACAAACTTCTCTCTCTAAATGGAGTTTCTCATTATCATGCTCAAGCGATGGAGCTTCAACATAATCTATCAAACTTCAATGGCATCAAGCTCACCCTCATGCCAATTTGAAACATAGGGTCAATGACATTCATAAGCTTGAACATCAATGCTAAAAACAAGAATTTGGGTGCGGAGCTATAGCCTTGAGCTTCATTTTGTGGAAAGAAACTCTTATATAGAGCTTCTAAGGGCTCCAATATGGTACTACCCTTCTAAGGGCTCCAATATGGGACTACCCTTCTAAGGGCTCCAATATGGGACTAGCTAACAATTCCTCGAAGATTTCTCCTTGCCTTGCATGGCTATACTTGTCAACAAATCCTTCTAGATGGATTGTTCCACAATCTTTCCTTATAACCATCTTTTATAACTAGTCCTCACTATATGTTCACTCATGTATTACAAAATATTTTTCATTACAATGGCTGTTAATCACTTCACCAGTTAAAGTTGTTTATTGACCATTTTTTCAATAGATTGAGTAAGAAAGGACTGAGAGTCCTCAGTAATTTATGGAATAGAGTAATAGAGAGGAAAAATACTAGGATACATTCAAAATCGAATGTAATAGAAGAGCCAAATCTTTGTGGTGATGAACCAAGGATATGAGCAATTGGTTCTGTTTATTATACATATCTTGTAAATAGTTCTAGGTAGGCAAAATTTAAAGCGTGACTCAAGGTACGTGGTCAAATAGTTTGCCATTAGGAGTGTTTTAAGTGTATGAGGATTTCATCTTGAATAACTCGCAAAAGCACAAACATAATTCATTGATAATGATACTTGGCATGTTGCACAAGTAGAAGGTTCATTGCTAACCATATATGTCATTGGTCTACAATATTTATATCCTAGTTATCTTAGAGACATGTTTATGCCAAGATAGATGAATGGGAAATGAGCATGCTATTAACATTGCAAATATTAATGCTTAATTAACAAAGTAGGTCATTGCATGAGCATTGTATTCATGCACAAGCCTTCTAATAATGGCACTTGGTCCTATCCCAATTCCCTTAAGATTACTCGCAGAATGAGAAAAAAGATGGAGAAGTTATATCAAATCGTGGTAAGAGTTTAAACATACACCATTGGTAATTGAGGGATGGAGACTCAATTGTGCCTATGTGGAGCATTGGATCAAGGGACTTGCGTTTTTCCCTCCCCCCCGGGCCCCCTCATTGTGCCTTATGTTTCCACAAAGACAAAAATGTTGACCTTGTCATCATGACCGAGCATGTGAATGCATTGATGGTACTTGTATTGCAATAGAATGGTCAACCAAGGATCATCTATTTGGCAAAATCCTTGGTTTGGAGAATGCCCGAGCTCTTTGGTTTGGTGAATGTCCAAATTTAGCTAGATATGCGAAACAAAAGAGGGCAAGCAACAACATTGGGTTATAATGAGTTAAGTAGGATTCAAAAATGTCCGGACAAGGGGAGGGTGAAGGGGTGTTGATGTACAATGGCACAACATAATTGTTAGCATTGGTTGTTTCCTTGTATTTTGTGGACAACCCAAAAAAGTGAAAGGTTGAGGGCCACATATCATGTTGATCGAGTTGAAATGGGTAGAATTTGATGTTGCTGTTGCAATGTCTAGTCGTGGGTGAAATGCATCAACGCTGGAAGACCATTTGCTTGCTGCAATGCTGCTCGCCGATGAATGTGATGGGTGAACGTGCGAGAGAACTCATTATGTAAAGTGTGGCTAGGGGCACAAATAACCCAATGATAACCAAATGGGTTATAAATTGGGAGGACAAAAAGGGTGAAAAGAGGAACCCATGAAGCGATTTGATCAAGTGGGTGGTTGAGTATTGGGGTCTAACTTTTGATATAAAAGAAGAGATTGACGGTGTGTTTCTTTTCCATTCATTCTTTCTCTTTTGCAGAGCCACTTTGGAGCTTGCAAGAGGAGTAATAACCATAGCCATAGCCATAGCCATAGCCATTAGCAAAGCCACAAACATGGCCTTTGCCTTTGCCTCACAGCATCCTGTCTCTTTTTAATCTCCCCAAAGGCCTCCTTTCTCATCTTCCTCTCCCCTTTCAATCTCTCTGTTTCTAGGGATTTTCCTTGTGAGTTTTCACCCTTTCATGGCCTCTCAACCAACGTTCTTGCCCTTCCCCCCCTCTGCCTTCCCCTTGCCATCCCTTCCTGCATTTGAGACTCTTCTCTTCTTCCTCTGATTTTGCTTGCTTGCCCATTTGTGTATGCTTTGGGTAGGGCCTTCAAGATTTTGGCTCCTGGGTTCTGCAAAGAGTGAACTTCCGTGGAAGAGGATATTAAACCGGGATTGTGGGGGGGCTTTGGTATCTCCAAATCGAGTTCTTGGGGGTTGAAGCAACCTGGAAGTGGTGTTGTGTGCTTCAGTAGCTGAAATCAGTTCGCAAATGTCAGTTGCTTTCGGTGACCTGGCTCTAATCCTGAACAACGATCGCATTAACTTTCCACACATTACATCAAACTTGGAAATCTGGGCAAGCCAAACCTTGTAAAAGGGTGTGCCTCTGATGAGAGTTTCGCACGATCTACGGTTGAAACTGGGGAACCTTTTATCGGATATCAAAGCGCCTTGAAAACCCAAAAGTTTGAGTCTGAAATGCAGCTGGGACGAGGATATAATCACGTGGGATGTAATTCGTGCGGATGCGTTGTCCCTTATTCGTCTCTTATTCAGCTGCATTGCCTCGCAGTTTCGTCCATTCGGGGGTGATGAAGACCGTTTGTTACTTCCTTGCCCCACATTTTACTCCAAGGGTCCAAGACGTTCATGTTCCAGATTTTGTATAAGATTTGGGTTCAATTCAATTCCAAATTGGTAGTCTATGCCTTTAATCGTTCTTTGGGATGGTTATCTCGTGGCCCACTGCTAGAAAAAGAATTATAGGGATACTTATTGAGGATATAGAGGGGAGCTAGATGATTCAGATTGATAGCTCTTCCTTCAGAGGGACGCGTTCAAATGGAAGCTATATAGCATCAATGTCTGCATTCTGATCAAGATCCCGGGTTGTGTTCCCGTCTTTAGGTGTTTGCTCTGCCCCATCTCTTATATTGGCAAGAACTTATTGGAGTCTGAACACTACAATTCCGGGCTGTTATTCGACTGGTTGTCATTTTTAATCCCGATTGAGAGCCAAAACAGAGGCTCCTCTGGCAAAGCATTCCTGAGAGGGTTGGGAGGTGGATTATTGTCAAACTGCCAAAAGCATACTCTAAAACTCATCACCAGAATCTGTCTATTGTAAATAACATCACCAGTGTGGTGCACATCGGCTGGTGCCTGATATATGGTAGAGTTTGCTTTGTTCCTTAGTCAAGTTTGGGATCTATTGGAGTAATGTCTCGCTGTTATCCATACCCTTATGTGGGACATGGGAAGAAGGCTCGAATTGTGGATGCGCCCAAAAATGGAAAGATTGTGCAACTTCAGGATTTGCAAAAAAATGGAAAGCAGGCTCAAGTTATGGATTCAAGGTTCCTGACAAAGGTTATTACCCAGATTTCTAGATTCTTGCAGTTTCAAACTTTCGTTCTTTATATTGTCTCAAAGCTTTCTGTGGAAAGATACGTATGCTTGTTGAAGAGTTCAGTTAGGCTGAGATTCAACTTTGGAGAACCTCATGTGGTTATGGTTTGGCATCGAAAATTTCCAAGCTAATTTCTACCGTGCAGATCTTTTTGCTTGACATTGAAGTACTTGCTTGAGCCTCAACTACGCTAGCCACTCTTTTTAAATGTTTTCCTTTGCGTGAATTGGACCATCTTATCCTTTAAAGGTTGGCTTCAGGCCAAGGCCAAGGCTCTATGAGACGGATCTCTTATATACCTTCCACAGTTGTCTAGAGGGACGTCTAGTGCATCATGCGTCTCCCCAGCTATGAATTAGGGATGCGTATCTAAGCCCAAGTTATGTAGATGGGCTTAACAAAAATTTGGAGTGATACATATCCGCTGGTTGGCTTGACGGTCAGAGATTTTGAAGTTTGGAATTGTTTTTTTGATGCCAAGGGACGTGGTTGAAGCTCCATTAGGCAATGGAGCGTTTCATCAATGCTCGTCCAGGGGGCATTGAGCCCCTCATCAACTCTGTTTTAGAAACTTCGTGAGTAATTGATTTCCACATTATGGATTTTGGCATCCGATGAGAGTTGTGTGATTGCACCAAGAATCTGGGAGTAGAGAGTGAAACATGCTTCTATTGCCAGAGTAAATGAGGCATATGCAAACACAACGGATTTTGTCTGACTTTTGAGGCCACAAAGGCCACTTGTGAGGAGTCTCTGTTGCTTTTCAGGCTTCATTTTTAAGGTGATGAGATGAGACTGCCATGGCTATAAGCCTGTTCAGAGAGAGAGGTGCATGTGCCAAATACAGCTCTTTCTCAGGAAGACCCTATTTTTAAGGCATTGTAGAGTGATTGTTTTAGATTGTAGATACATTTGACGTGCAGAGGTGGTAGTGGGTGAAACTATGTCCTACAAAGATGCAAATTACAAGGAAATGTTGACACTCAGCTCCTTTTCCAGCTTTCAAATGAGGAATAAGTCCATGATCTAAAAAATTCCCTGCAAAGAGGTTGCATTGAAACTAAGCTTGAAAGAATGCATGAAGATACATGGAGAAAGATATAGCTCTGATGTTGAGTTTTTATTTAAAATATTGGAGACCTGATCGGAGAGTATCTTCCCTCGTTCATATTTGTCTTCAAAGTTGTCTGTCACGAGATCCAAGACTTCAAATTTAATCAAAAGTCAAAAAAGTGAGAATACAACTAATGTAATTTCAAATGACATACGTAGCATCATGATTTGAGATGAAATTCAAAGAAGTGACCCCACTCAGGCCTCTCTTTGAGGAGATGTGCTCAAGAGGGAGACAATCTATAATGAAAATCCCTCGTAGTCTTTTGGCAGGATTAGGGATTTGAGGGCCCTCATGAAAAGGAAAACCATATGTTTAGCCTTGAAGAAGTCCAAGCTCTTTGGAACAGGTATTGGACTCTAGCTAGGAAGTCAAAGAGAGCTCTTATTGACCTCTGTCACAGCAATTTGTCTGACTGCTGCCCAAGGTGCTGCTGTCTTGGAACCAATCTTTGGTGTGTATTGTACCCAGAGAAATGGGGAGAAAGCTGTAAATTAGCGAGTAGGCATCAGAGTGATATTTGACTGGAAGGAGTAGAAACAATTGCTGCTCATTTGTTAAGTTTTAGGGCAAGTCACCATTGTTGTCATAATCCCTTTCTTTCATAGGCTAACAATATATTAAATGTTATGGATGTCATGCAGATGATTTGACAATGTGAAAATAACCTGCAGCCTTTTCATGTTAGTGCCTGTAAAAAATACAACACTCGTATGTTTTATAACGTGACTCAACTGAATAATCTCATCCCAATGTTTTGGGTCCCTCCGGATGCTTTAACCCAAAGGCTTGTGCATATGAGAATGCATTCCAAATGGATGGGAACACACTCCCTGCATTCTCAAAACGAGGGAACACCTAAAACTTCCTCATCCCATGCACCATGTGTGAAACGCTCCAGCAGTACCAGCAGTTTCAGCCACCATTTTAAAAAAGGGTGGAATGTTTTAAGGAATTTTTGGCATGCAGCCTCTTATCTTCAGTGACGCTGCTGCACGAAAAAAGAGGACATAGAACAACCAAGAAAAGAGGAGGAAGTAACATGTGAAGGGAGAGAATGAGAATTGGATGAAGATATGCTACAGCAGGTAGTGTGCACTTCAAGCGATGCCCCCGACTCAATGCTGCTCCCTCTGGCTGGAGCAGGAAACAAAGAGGAAAAAGTGACAATGTAAGTGAAGGAAAGATGGGGCATTTGCAGAGTTGATGAGGTAAGGCAGACAGACTTGACATCAATTCCCTTGTATTGTCTGGCATAGAAGGCAGGGTTCAGAGACATTGTGGATGAGATTGAAGGGATCGATTCAAGGACCTGCCTCTTTCACAGGCATGTTATGATATAGATAGCATTGTGAAGACAGGACTTCCCTTATGTTGCCAAATTTGAGGACAGCTCTAGATCAGATCATTGTGATATTGTTATCATATAGGTGTGCCTAATATGCTATATGATATTGTTATCATCTAAGTGTGGCTAATGTGCGAAAAGTAAGGACATGCCAAAGAATTGTGCTTAAAAATTATGTAAGTGCATTGCAATGACAAGAGAGATGATTTTGGTGTACTTTCAATCACTTAGGCGGGCTGGGAAATGTTCCAAGTTGTCCTACTAAAGCTTGGTCCCTTCCCCCAATGTCAACAAGGTCTCATTGAAGGTTTTTTCCCCCCCCATCTTGGAGCATGTATATAGTCATTCATGTTGTATATAAGGGAAGATATCGCATGTTTTGCTTCACAAGGGTAGGCATGGTTGAGAGCAGCGGTTGTGAGATAGTATTAGTGGTTCAAGAATCAGAAGGTTGTGAGGTAGTATGGCTTGATGAGGATCTTGTTGCCTCATACAAAAAAGCCCTTGCACCTAATGTGATCCTTGTGAGAAGTTTGGTAGAAGGGGATGCCACATGCATCACGAATGCATGCTATTATTGCCTATTGTATGTGTTGATGAGTAGCATGGCTCGATAAGAATTTCCTCTTCTCACATATAGAAGTTTTGCAATTGATGTGATCCTTGTTAGAAGTTCACTAGATGGGGATGTCACATACGATGAGAGGCCTCCACACGAGGGCTAGGCTGGCTACTTGCACCCTCCATGCTCCTCAATGTTGCCCACTTGGCTGATGTAAAATCCCAGCGTTATCCTACTTGATTTTATGAGATTCCATTATTATTTATTTCTCGTGGTGATACATGTGTGTGGGAGCCCTTCTATGCGAGAGGGCTTGCAAGTGGTGATCATCGGTTTCTCTTGAGGACCCTTATTTAGATTGTACATGTATGCATACACATGTGTCATCCGCCTGGGTGATTATCACCCTTCCGTGGTAACTAATATCACTTTTATGTGATGGTGTTGCCTTTTCATGGCGATGGTACATCGTCATTCAATAAGATGTAATGTGACAACATTTTACTTCTGTTGTTCCAAAATTTTTGTTTTTTTTTGTATTAAAATCTTAAGTGGAATTGTTGCTAATGGATTGGGCTTTATTTGCACGGCTCTGATAATGGTATTGGGCCTCAGGTTGACGTTTTATAAATCAATTTCATCCTTTTCATGAGATTGATTTGTTTTAGTTAGCCTAGGGATTGTTGTGTGATTGCTTCTTTGTGTGGTGTGGAGTTTGTGGTCCACATTTGTCATGGCCTAAACTTGAACTAAGGCAAGGCAAACCTCTGGAGAGTGCTTCAGAGAAGACTAAGAAGAAGGGAGCACATGTTTTACAGAAGGTGGCCCCGTTGATTCTTGACCAACGACCAAGAGGGTGACATTGGTGACACAAGAGCAGGAGAAAGACAAGTTGCAAAACTATGATTTGTTTAAAGCTTTTAGAAGCTGCATCTTGAGTGTGTTCAAGGAGACGGATGTGGTTACAGGGGATGCCACAGCCAAGGATCAGCTTCCTCAACGGCAAGTTTTCACATGGGGATTGAAGATATTCAACAAATTTATACTCTTGAGGAAGCATAGGAGTTGTGACACGAGGGACACGAGTGAAATAGAAGCAATGCCATAGATCAGATCTCCATCTTATACTTCATCATCCTCAAATGATGATCTACCTTTGCATCGTCGCTCTAGAAAATCAAGTTGGGGAAAAGCGTGTCCAAATCACAAAGTGTTTAGGTGACCATAAGCCAGAAGTGCTATGTGCACATACCAAATAATCCACTTGCTTGTTTGCTTGCTGTGAAAGCAAACCATTCATCTCATGGACGCACAATCAGCCACACTATGTAACTCTGTAATGCCCTCTTTAATGTTATAGCTCTTGTATACCTCTGAATCCACAGATCCTTCGAAAAAATCCCCCCTCATGTCAGTGCTACCAGCCAAGAACCTGGAGCAATCCAAGCACTCAATGTTGTTTTTCACCTTCACAAAGGTTGGTTTTTAACTCTTATTCTAACCACATCTCAATGTCAGACATCTTTACTGTTACACGGGTGTTTGCAAGTCTCACCTCAGTAACACTTGGTGATGTCAACAAGAAGGCTCTTCTCTTACCATATGGATTGCCGTATTCTTTGTCTCCTCTGCATCTCAATCGGAGTCTTTCTTCTTCTTCTGATCCGGCTTCTTTTTTCTGCAGGTCTTTGCAAAATGTCCTGGTGTATCATAGTAGAATATGCTGAATGAGTGGAATACGTTGTGTCAACAAAAGGAGAGACAATGTCCCAGTATCTGGATCCTATTGGACCACCATACTAAAGCCTAAGGCCTTTTTGCACAAGGTCGGGGAAGAGCAAGCCAGGAAGCTCATGAGCAAGCTTCGCAGGCACCAGAAGCAGAAATTACAAGAGACACAAAGGTGCTCAAAACAAGTGCATCATGTCTTCCTAATTCTAGACTTTGGGTCTGGAACCCATGCTAAATGCCACTCATACAGTTCGGCTGGAGAGATTTACAACCTCGATTTTCTTGTCACTGCAATCCTTTGGCAATCCATCATTCTCTTCAAGGCCGTGTCCCTCGATTTTCTTGTCACTGCAATCCTTTGGCAATCCATCATTCTCTTCAAGGCCGTGTCCAAATCATGGGAGATGGTATGAACATGTCGTGGAAAGGACATGACCTCCCTTAACATGTATCTGGGTGCAATGGCTAGTCTTTCCCAAGTTGGAATGAAATTGTCCCCCCGTTTCTCAGAGTAACCTGGCCTCTGAAGAAACTCTAGATTCTTGCTGTCATCCCCAATCTTGCATCTATCAGACAGACAGACAGAGCGTGATCCATTTCATCATAGAGTTAATTTGGAAGTGAAACCTTCTAAAATCCCTTGTAAAACCACAATGCTTGGGCGAGGACCAACTCTCGTGGTAAAATTTTGATGATCTACCTACCTGCCTTTGACCTCTTCCATCCAGATTCGGACTTCAATGAGTGCATACATGTGAGCCTTCTTAGCTTCTGCCTTAAAATTTAAATTATTACAGTTTTGTTTGGGAGTATTCAAAATCAATTCTATGTGTCTTTCTTGCTTATGCTCATGCTTCTTCACTTGTTTTGAGTACATTTACGTCATTTCTCAAGCCTTTAGCCATGTTAGAGAAATCGGTGAGCTTCTGGTCCATTTTTTCTTACCGAGCGACAGTTGTGAAGTCATTTCCAGAGTAAACTTTCCGCAGTGTTCTTGAATCTGGAATTAGTACTTTAGAATCGGTAGCTCATCTTTGCTGAGAGTGATACAAATTTAGACTTAGTACCAGGAGGTTCCCCCAAATCTGCATAAGAAAAAAACATTTTTCATTGTGAAACATCATCTATTGACCCTCGTCTATGTACTGGTACAAGCATTTGCAATAAAGATCGTCTTTTGCCTCTAGACTAAGATAGGAGTAGGTGATCGATGCCCAATCTAAGGTGAATTTAAAGGCAGATTTACTGGGCTCAAGACCATGGATGGCTTGGCTGTACAGACTGGTGGAAGAGGCATTCTGATGACCGAGCTAGGTACGGGAGGGAGATGCATATTATGGTGGCTGCTGTATGTGTTATGTGCAGGCTTGTACAGGTGGGAACATTGACAGCGTGGTCTGGAGCATCGGCTTCGGCTGGATGCGCTTAGCATCACATTGTAGAAAAAGGAAGAGGCACATGCACAATTTTTTTTTTTTTTGTAGAAGTGCGTGCACACAGAGAGAGAGAGAGAGAGAGAGAGAGAGAGAGAGAGAGAGAGAGAGAGAGAGAGAGATGATATGATATGATTGTAAACCCTCTTTATAGACTTGAACTGTGATAATTAGAAATAAAATCAAAGGTGAGAATCACCGTGTTAAAGTCTAAAAATGGCCTTTCATAACATTTAACACTTGTATTCAGAGCAAATGATGAAGAAAAGGAAAACTAATGAAATGGGCATTGACCAGACAGCAAGGGGAAAGAATGAGACATTAACGGGGAGGGGAGGGGAAAGGGAAGAACAAGTAAAAGCATCAAACAGTGCAGCGAGCATGAATGAGAGAAATAATGATGACTATTTCCTTGATGTATCAGAAATTACTTAAGTTGAAGAGTGACTCTTGCAGTCTAAACTTTTTAACCCTATGTGTCTCTTCATTTATAAATAGAGGTATGCAGGCAAGGTATTGGGAATAAGATTTGCATATGTTTCGAAGGCATTGTTTCTTGTTGCCAGCTTCAATTTAACTGCTAGAAGGACTCAGGATGTGATGCTTTGATTGTGGTTGTTAAAAATTAGCTCTATGAACCTCCTCTCATGGTAAATTGTTGTTCTGCAGAAGGAGAAGCATAAACACAAGGACAAGAAGAAGAAAAAACGGAAGGAAAGTGAAACAAATGGCAATGCTCATGGTGAGTCATTGATTGTTCTGGTGTGGGTTGTCCTCATACCCTGCTGAACAGCACGTGAAACGTAGGTTGGCTCTTGAAATTTAGGGATATTGAGTCTCTACTTTTCCTGACCTTTTGCATGCATGCTGGGTTCATGCATAGCAGTCACAGTCTGGCTATTTTATCAGTTAGTTTCTGTGGTGACGAATATCATCCAGTCTTGTCACTGCTCTGAGTGCATGTTCACACCATCTTTGAGTGCTTGTTCACACCAGATCTCTTTCTCTACATCTGCAATTTTTTGACCATGATGTCGCTTTGCCAAGTGGAATAAGAATTGGACTTTGCATCCGCTTGACTGTGATTTACAGACAAGGACACGCGGTCTAGTAAGAAACATCGGGCTGAACTAGCCAACAATGTGCTCCACATGGACAATGCCAGGATGCCAGAGGTCCAGGCTGCCCCATCTACTGTTGCAAGCCCACTGTGCCGAACTGATAGGGATGCAGCAGGAAGGCCAGGTAATGAATGGACGTCTGACAGCATTGGCATCGAACCTGCAGTGTACAATCAAGGCTCAATAGTTGGTGAAATAGATATTGCGCCTCCTACTCTCTTATCACGGCCTCCAGGAACTAGTAGCAGCACTGGTACTGGTGACACCACTGCCTCATCCAGTCGAAATTTTGAAAATGTAGTAAGGGATAGGTACTCAGCTTTTCTACCTCAGGTGGAAAGGGTTTGGTCTACTATTGACGACCAAGAATGGTTGTTTCTTCAGAATTACCATCTCCACTCATTGGCCAACACAAGGTTGGAAAATAGTGGGGGTACTTCTGAGGTATGGACAGAGGCATTGCACTTGCCATCTGTTGATATGTATGCCTTGCCTTATGTCTTTCCATATTAAGGTCCTATCCTTGCTTTTTTCATGCAAAAATTAATCTCTGTTTGTTTAAAAGAAATGTCGCAGTGTGTTGTCATCAAGTGTCTTTTGTATGTTGTTGGTCCTTTCCTGCACGTTAAGTTTGTTATCTCCTTTACATTTTGGGTTGTACGATGCATTCAGCTGAATTGCTTGACAGCAGTGTGGAAGGTGGTTTTGCAAAAACAAGCTTGATCTGATTGTCGTAAAAGCCTCTACAGATTTGCTAAATGCCCATTTCCTGTGTTAAAATGCGTGGTTTGAATCTCATCGTTATTTTTCAGTCTCAACAGGTTGAACTTTGGAAGGATAGGCAGTGCACACGTACACGCACACATACATGTATGCATGCCCACATGCACGCGCGCGCGCGCACACACACACACACACACACACACACACAAAGAAAACTCAAAGATGTGGCTTATTCCAGTAGAGCCACTAATACATACGAGAATATTGTAACCATGTCAACCTGTAGCAGATATGAGAAGTTAGGCCTTTGTTTATGTGTTTTGTTGCAAAGTCATTGGTATGTTCAATATGAATCATGATCTAAAGAAATAATCAATACTTAAATTCTCCAACCTTCTGAGTGGTTTCCAACTGTGCATTCCCTTTGTGTTACATTATTGGCGTCTGCTTGAGTGTCTACCAATTCAACAAAATTAGCTGTCATTATTAGAAATCTCTCCTCGTGTTAGATTAATATTAACCAATGATGGTCTTAGCGTTGATCACAAAGAACGCTTTTTTTGATGGATTTTGTATCATCAATGATTTTACTGCTAATGAGTTGTACACATTTTTAAGGTACTTTTTAATGAGTATGGAATATGAGGGTCTATGCCTATTCTATATGACTTTGACTTTGGCAAGGTGGCATAGGCATGCTTGTAGGCATGGTATTCATAAGCAGAATGTTGGTTTTGTGATTTTCAGAAAGTCTGCCAAGGTTTGCACCACACCCCAGGAGCATTTGTCTCGTGAAGACCTTGTATCGTGAAATGTGGCTTTCAGCATTGGACTCAAAATACAATGTTTTATGTGTTAGTTTTGGAAATGGTGCAGTTTTGTAGTGGGTTTGGAAGTGTGGACCTGCAATCTGCTCAGTTAGATTTTGTACCCATTTGGATTCTTATTTTAGTTGGACATGTAATCTATTTTCACAACATGACTAGTAAGGTTCATGCGTGTTAGGTTTCTATATTATGGAGCTATTAATGATTGAGCTTCTTGAATGTGGTGAGTATGAGCGATGGTGGAAGATAGTGGTTTGTAACTTTGGCTTGTCCCTAATGTTAGCCCTCCATAAGGTGGGTATGTCCTTATGCATTGCTAATTCTCCTATCTTCTCTCAAGAAATTGTTGTGTATAATGAAATATCATGCCACATTTTTGCATGCTTCTGAACTGACAGGTTATGGTCATTAATCTCTACAACACCTCATGAACGTTTCACCATGAGCAACCACAAGCTTTGCATCAAACACCCCTTGTTAAACATAATATTGTATCTTTTCTTCTGTTAGTTTTTGCCAATAAGACAATATCTATCTTTAAGTTGATCCTTTGACATCAATGTATCTGCATTAAGTTTATCCTTTGATTTCCATTTGATCAAGTACTTAGAATGCTCCTTTCTCCCTTGTCTTCACGATTTGCTCATTAAATTGTTCATAGGTTTGTTTTAGGCTTCAAGGCCATGTCCTTGACGTTGAGGTTGATCTCCTTCTCTTATGTTTTAGATCATCATACTAGTGTATATCTTTGTAATCCACTAGGTGACCTTACTAGTTTACATGTGCATGGGTTCAAATGCCTCGACTCTTGCATGACTCTTGCACATCGTAATTTTAAAAGATAATTTTGGCCCATGAATAGGATGTAGGCTATATGTAATAATTCTATCATATATGTTGAGTATAGTTGACGGGTGTTCCTAAACATGCTCTCTGAGAGAGAATCCTATCCATGAATTTGTACTAAAGAGGTAAAATAATTATGTTTTAAGCATCTTCATGATGGATTAAAGACTTAGAGAGCATAGTTACATTAAGGAAATATGGTTTGGTTTAAAATTTGAGGCTTATGGTATATAATAGAAATTGTGTTCACACTAGAGATTCTGCACTATATATAGTGTGCCTTTATTAAGCATGACATCTAGCAAATATCATAGGTACAAAAGTCCAAACAAAACTTTGAAGGTATGTGATTGAGGGTATTACTTTTTGTCTTGGACCAATCTCCTAGTGAAGAGGATGTTTGTGAAAAAAGTTATAGTATGAGAAACTTAACCTTCACATGCATGCATTGCCCTTGTCCTTGCCGTATCCCCCCAAACATGCATACGTGTGTGTGTGTGTGTGTGTGTGTGAATATAAATAAATAATCAAAAAAAAAAATAAAAATGCATGGAAGGTGCCGCCCCCCCCCCCCCCCCCCCCTCTTTTTGTTTTGCACTGGTTCTCATAATGCCTTCCTAGCTCTATGGTGCTTGCTAAGGATGGGAAGGTACCTTCCTCCCATAAGCCCATGGAATTGGCGTCAGAGTGTTGGTTTGCACAGGAATAGGATTTATAGGCCAAGCCCATTAGTCATGAGAAAACATGTGGGTATATTTGGACACATGGATTAGGATTCATTGTGTCATCTAGGAAAGCTTAATGGTCTATTAGAACTTACGATTAGATCAAACCATTATATGCAATGGTCAATGATCTATTAGCAACTTAGGAAAGCTCAATGGTCTACTAGTAACTTAGGATTAGATCAAACCATTATAGGCCATTCCTTAGAACATTAACAAAAAGTGTTCTTTGGGGGGGGGGTAATCTCTTGTGAGCTATAGTGGAAAAGAAAAATCATATAAAATGACTAATATACTGCAATATCTTAGATCTCTTATGCTAACAACAAGGCACAACTTAGCAAATGGAAACAACAATGCCACAATTCTATTAGCAAGTCACATCATAGTAACTTGTCCTTTTACAATGATCTGTTTGCAATGGTTGTGTTCCTCTACATGAAGATACTAGCCACTCTCAATGACTAGGAGATAGTGGTAGAGGACAAAATTAAGCTCATAGGGCCTTGGTCCATTGGACCTCTCTCTCTCTCTCTCTCTCTCTCTCTCTCTCGTAACTAGGTAGGAGGGAGAAAAAAGGAATGGAGATTGTTATAACAGAGAGAAGCAGGGGGTAATAAAGAAGATATTAATAGGTAAGAGAGAGAAAAAAAAAGAGCTAAGGGGGTGCTTTATAGAGCTAAGGGGAAAAGAAAAGGGGGGGGGGGGAATAATCAAAATGAAATAAGAGATAGAAGAACCTGTGAATCCATGTCCAGGGGTGATGAGGGTGGTGAAGATTGGGCGTGATGATACGCACGAACTACGAGGTTGCACGCAAGTGATGGGTCGTGGAGGCATACGGTGGGCGAGAAATGGTCAGAGAGGACTTGCAGTCAAGGTGTAGTTAGTGCAGAGAACAGAAGCTGCACCGGGGTCAGTGAGCGCGGTACTCGAAAGCTCGATTGTAGAAGCTAATCAAGTGAGGCTTTAGACTCTATAGAGGTGGGAAGAGTATCCAATATTGAGCGGTGTGCACACGGGCAGGGTGCGGCAGTTGAGGAGGGGTGTTGGAGTCAAGGGCCCTAACCCCCCCCCTTCCCTTGGCCCTTTTTTAAAATTAACTTTTTTCTAATATTTTCCTTTTTAAAAAATAAAACTCCTTCCCCTTACTGCACTATCTCTCTTAATTTCTTTCCATCTCTTCACACATTTTTTCCTTTCCCCTATCCATCTCTCCTCTTTTTCCTAAATTCCCCCCATTAAAACCTCTCCCTTCCTGACTTCTCCACTACTATCCTAATTTATCTTTAAAACGTTTTTAGTTAAATTCCTAAAGTTCATAAATCTTCCTTAGGTTTTTCAAAAATAAATTTTCTATTCTCTCCCTAATTTTCCCTATTTTTTCCTTTTTTCCCTAAGTTTTCCCCTATTTTTTTCTAACTTCCCCTATTTTCCCTAATTCCCCTATTTTCCCCTAATTTTCCGCTACTTTCCCCTATTATCCATATCTTTCCCTAACTTTCCCCTATTTCCCCTATTTTCCCTTTCTTTCCCTATTCTCCCCTATCCCACCTTCCTTCCCTAACTTCCCCTTATTCCTTCTAATAATCCTATGTATCCTACTAATCCCCAAACCAAACTACCCCCCCCCCTTGCCTTTCCTTATACCTTCCTTAATAAATCGAACCCCCAAATTCCCTACACCCGCATTCTATGCCTTGATTCTTGCTTCACACCTTGATCCGTGACCTACTGGCTCTCTACACTCGATTGTCACGCTCCCAGGTCCTCATGCCCTACACCTCTCATCTTCTTAACTTCCATTGATGGCCCACCTTCCCAAAAAACCATTAAACATCCCCAGGCTCCTAACTCCCCTCCCTCGGCTACCCCTCTAATAAGCCTACCTCTTTACTTCCCTCCCCACCTCAAACTCTAAGCTTACCCACGGCCTTATGCCCTCTACAACTCTGTCCCCAGCTAGTCTCCATCCACCTCAAACTCTAAGCTTACCCAGCCTTATGCCCTCTACAACTCTGTCCCCAGCTAGCTACACCCTGTGGCCCACAGCTTCTCTGCCTGCACTTACTCCCCTCTTCCTTACTTCGCCTTCCGCTGGCATTCTTCACTATCTGCTACCCAAGAGCCCTCGACTCCAACACCCCTCCTCGACTGCCGCACCCTACCCGTGTGCGCACCGCTCAGTACCGGATACTCTTCCCACCTCTATAGAGTCTAAAGCCTTACTTGATTACTTTCTATGATCGAGCTTTTGAGTATCGTGCTCATTGACCCTGCTTTCCTCTCCATTCATCGACTGTGGTGCGGCTTCTATTCTCTCCACTAACTACACCTTAACTGCAAGTCCTCTCTGATCATTTCTTGCCCACTATGTGCCTCCACGACCCTACACGTAACCCCTGCCCATGCACTCACTTATTAACTACAACTAATAACTCATGCTCCCCCTCTTCCTTAGTGCCCCTTGATTGCCCGCCTTCCCAAATTTTCTACAGACCCCCTACTTACCCGATGCTCCTGTCTCCGAGTCCCGACTCCCCCGACCTCCTCTCTTATATAAATAATAAACTCTAAATCGCGTGTCCTACCCCCGCAACCTACAAGCCTCTCCATTACTCTACCTCGTGCCTTGCGCTCCCAAAGTCCCACTGCCATCTGACGCCATCTGACGCGGCTCTGCTGCTACTGTCTGCCCCCACTTGTCGTTCTCCCAATCATTGTACCTACATTCACCTCTACTGCGACACCTCTGCTTCCCTCTGCTCTGGTCTGCGCCTTCATTGTGCATCCGTATGGCTTCCCCCTTGAAGGCTCTATTGATCTCTGTGCATTTGCACGGACTTCGCGCCCGCCATGGACTCTCAGGTCCCTTTTTTTACTTTTTCATTGAACACAACCCCCCCCCCCTCTCTCTCTCTTATCTCTCTCCCTATTTACCCCTTACCCCTCTCCTGTTACTTTACTCTCACTCTCCTTGTTCATGTGAAAATCCACATTAATCTCCCAATTAGCTAGATTGTTTATTTTAAATTTCCCCTTTTCTTTTTTATGTTATTTCCTCTCTTAGTTAAGGTTTTTAAAAAAAAACTCCTTGTCTTTGTCTTCCGATTAATCTGTGGTGACTTTTTCCCATTTTCTTTAAAAAATATGTTTTCTATGATCCCTTACATAGCTTTGCCTTGTCTACATTTATTCCTTAGTTTACAAACTTTAGATTATTACCTCTCTTATTTCTAAACATCTTGGTTTTTAAATTAAACCCTTTTTCTCTACTAAAATCCATCATTTTCGCTCCTTAAACTTCAGACTATTCTTGCTAACCTTCTTCCTAGTATTTCTATAAAATGTGCTTTAAATGTTCTTTACAATGGTTCACTAGTATCACTCCTTAAAGCTTGATAAACATTTGGCCTAGCATTAGCTTTATTGTGACTCCGATAACAAGGGAGGGGTGTTCATGACACCTGTCTTCCCAACAAAAGCTAAAATTGCTTCTCACTATTTTGCTTATTGGATGGTGGGAGGTAGGCACACTCCCCTCTTCAATAAAAGTGATGCTGCCAACAACGACTTATCAAAGCTCTACTGCTCACTTTTTCTCTTTTGGAAAAAATTGTTCATCCTTTAATGATGCTACTTTATTTTTTGTGGATGTTTATTGCAAAGTTTATTTGTTAAACATTTCTCTTTTCTACTCCAAATTTGTCTACTCTTCACTATGGAAATGGGTGTTGTAAATGTCTACTACACACAGACACTTTCTCCTACAACTTTGGACACTTGCACATAGGATCTTTAAGTCATCAAGTCCGTTATTTGGCTTTTTGACTCCCTTATCTAGCTTGATTTTCCTCTTTTCTCCCCTCCTTTTCAGAAACATTCTTGGGATGTCTCGCTCCAGTCATAGACCCTCAACAACCCACTTCTTGCTCCCTCTCCCGCTTCTCAGGAAATACTCTCCTGCATCTAGGTTTTTGAGTTCTTTTCTTTTATTAGGACTCACGATCTTAACGCTTTGGCGAAAAACTCCCCTTTACTCATCAAAACCCTCTCCTTCAATGATTGGGCTAAACTTCTAAAATTCTCCCGCTCTGAAACTGATGGCACTCTAGTAAGACTTCAAAGAGTCACTGATAATCTTTTCGCAATTGACCTCGATGATACTACTGCTCTTAATGAGTATCACTCCATCATCCGTAGCCTTGCCAACGACATACTCATCCTCAAAGGTGCCTTCCCGCTCCACATCCCCGCTGGCCTTGCTTCTCCTAATAGCACCTTTCATTCCTTCATCAACCTTGACCTCCTCTTCCCTGAGGACAAAGCTTCTTTTGAGACCCTCTCCCAGTCTCACTCCCAATCTCCTCAACCCCTTGAAGGAAAGGAATTGAAGAACTTCACCTCATGTGTACCACTACTCCCCTCCAGACACATTGAAATGAAGGCCCCTTTGCTTGATCACAAAATCTGGTGCCTCGACAATCTCACCTTCCTTGCCCCTTTCACCATCCACTCTCTCGCTTTCCTTTGTAACCTCACTTCCAAAGAGGTCGAACAATGCAAAAATGACGCCTACCATGGTCGTCAGCATTTGAATTCCAATTACTTCCTCAGCATTCCCTTCTTTCTTAAAACCGTTGATCACTCCAAGTGTGGTCTCACTAAGGAGATCTTTTTTCACTCCAAAGGCTCCAACTGACATGACTCTGGCTTCTCAAACAACGATGACAATTACTATGTCAAAAACTGTTGGAATGTGTTTCGCCCTTACATTAAATGTACCTGCCTTATAAAGAAGACCAATTTCTCCTGTAAATCCTCCATTTTGTGGCTTGAGCATGTCTTATGGTATATGCTAAATCACTTAGACATCTTCTTGTAAGAAAATAATACAACGTCTGTGCTCAACAGATAACAGGATCTCGTACGCAAGAGAGAAAACAAGATAGTATGGAGAATCAAAAATTTGATTAATGTAGAACTGATACAATAGATGGCGCTACCTCCCAACCGTGCACTGCTGTGAAAGAAGCTTCGATGGTGTGCTGGAAACAGTAGAAGATGGAGGCTGGATGCTAAGGAATCAAGGTTGCTGTAGCCAATGATACAATGGGCTTCACGGGCTTGCTCTTATATAGCCACTAGTCGTAGTCGGTTAGGGTTAATTGGGTGACTGACCCAGTCCACCTAAAATGATCGGTCCCGAAATAGGCCACCGACTATACGATAGAACCGAAGCGCAAAACATAGCAACTAACCTATGGTCGCCATTCGGCCCAGAGCCATCCGGGATCATCTGAGGCTCCAAACGGGCCCTGCAACCCAAGAGTGGGCTGCCTCAAGAAATGCTCCATCTACCCTCAGTGTGGTCAGTCAAGGGATGCCTTCCCGCACTTGCATGTAGCCTAGTTGGCGGTGTGCCAACTCTATCTGAAGCCGTCCAGCCATCAGGCCACACATGGCCCCCATCTGGTGTCCAAACCAGGACCTATTGGATAACTGAGCTACTAAAATGCCTTCTCCTCATATGGGGGCTTATAAGTAGAGTTAGCTCGTTCCTGCGTAGTTACACGAGAGTGGAGCATTGATATCTAACACCCTCCCTCAATGTCCACCCGCAAGTGAACTTACTTTTTCGGCCCAATGCCAAGTCGATGAAGATGCCTCTCCAGCAAGTCTCTTCCAAGAGCCTTCATGAAGATGTCTGCAGCATTCTCTGTAGTCAGACAGTACACCAAGTCGACCTCTCCATCCATGATGAGCTCGCATACAAAGTGATATTGAATCTCAATGTGTTTTGTGCGAGCATGGAACACTGAGTTCTTTGCAATCGCCATGCAACTCTGATTGTCACATGATAACTGCGTAGGCTTGTTCTACACTGCACCCATGTCCCCAAAAATCCTCCTCACC
This sequence comes from Dipteris shenzhenensis, assembly GCF_047967505.1. Taxonomy (NCBI): domain Eukaryota; kingdom Viridiplantae; phylum Streptophyta; class Polypodiopsida; order Gleicheniales; family Dipteridaceae; genus Dipteris; species Dipteris shenzhenensis. The sequence continues at coordinate 30,428,881 of NC_141612.1, forward strand.
CACATTGCCTCGCAAGAAGCAAAGCATGTAGATTTGTACTCGGCCTCGGTAGAAGAAAGAGCAACTGTGGGTTGCTTCTTGCTGACCCATGACACAACTCCAGATCCAAGTGAGAAACAGTACCCTGTCACTGATCTCCTACTGTCCATGTCTCCTGCCCAATCTGAGTCACAGAATCCGGTCAAGATGTTGCCCTTGGTATAGGTGATGACATAATCAAGTGTGCCTTTGATGTATTTCAACACCTGTATCCTTGCCCTTCAATGGTTCTCCCGGGGCTTATTGGAAAACCTGCTTAGTACACCAGTCGCAAAACTGATGTCCGGCCGTGTGTTGCACAAGTAAATCAAGCTACCCACAAGCCTTCTGTACTTCGCTTCATCCAACAATGGTTATGAATCCTCGTTTGAGAGCTTCATGTCAACCTCCATAGGGGTACCAACTGTCTTGCACTCAGCCATGCCAAATACCTTCAGTATCTCTCCAGCATATTTCAGCTGTGAAATGAAGATCTATTTTGGCTCCTGCCAAACTTCAATCCCCAAACAGAAATGCATCAGTCCGAGGTCTGTCATTTCAAACTCTCTTCCTAGCAAATGCTTCATCTGCGAGATCTTCTCTTCATGGTTCCCTGTTATGACAAGGTTGTCCACATAAAGGACCACGATCATACACCTGCCTCCTTCTCTGAAGATATACAAATTTGCATCAGATGGGCTCCTCCTGAACCCGTTTTGTAGAAAGTAGGCATCAATTCACTGGTACCACGCTCGTGGGGCCTGTTTCAGCCCATAAAGTGCCTTCTTCAGTTTGCAAACTTTACCTTCTAAACTGGGGATCTCAAAACCTAGTGGTTGTTCCACGTATACCTCCTCCTTGAGATCTCCATTCAGAAAGGCGGATTTCACATCTATCTGAAACACGGGCCAACTTCCCTGGGTAGCTAAAGCCAAAACGCTATGAATTGTGGTTAATCGAGCTGTGGGAGCAAAAGTATCTTGATAATCAAAACCATGTACCTGTGCAAATCCTTTTGCCACGAGCCGAGCCTTGTACTTATCCAACGTGCCGTCGGACTTATACTTGGTCTTGTACACCCACTTGGTTCCGATTACCTTACATTTTGGTGGTCGATCCACAAGGTCCCAAGTGTTGTTCTTCATTATGGAGCCATACTCTGACTGCATAGCCTCCATCCACCTATCATCGCCCTGTGCCTCTTCAAGACACTTGGGTTCATCAGCACGGATCACTTCTGTCATCAAAGCATAGTTGACCAAGTGTTCCTGCGCCCTTCTTTGCTACTCTAATCTCTTGGACTGGCGGTGTTTGGATGGTTTCTCCTCAATGGTTGGAGGTTCTTGGCTGTCCAAAAGCTGCTTTACCCACTTCGGGAATGGCCGTTGCCGTTGTGGTTCTGCAGGCTCTTCTTCATCTTCTTTGTCTTGAATCCTCCCAAGCACTGTTGGGGGAGTTCGGTCTGTTATTGGTGGCGGTAATGGATGGATATCCTGGTCCTGGTTGTTTGGGAAGGAAGCATCCTCCTCCAATTGATGCAAGTGTTCTGAGAAGACCACATCGCAACTTACAATTACCTTCTTGGTAACAGGGTTATAGAGATGGTAACCCTTTGCCTCTTCACTGTAGCCCAAGAAAATACACTTCCGGCTCTTCGGTTCCCATTTGGTCCTGGTAGCATCAGGGACATGCACAAAACAGTCACATCTAAAAACTTTGAAATGTGCAGCTAAAGGTTTGCAGTGGAGTCATCCCATTCACAGCCTTCGTGTAGCTACGATTTAGGATGTAAACTACAGTGTTACATGCTTCAGCCCAGAAAGTCTTTGGCAAATCTTTCCCTTTCATCATACTCCGACCCATTTCGCAGATGACGCGCATCTTGCGTTCTGCTACTCCATTTTGCTGTGATGTATGTGGCGGGGGTTTCTACCTCTTGATCCCATGACTTTTGCAGTAACTTTTGAATTCAGTCGATGTGAACTCTCCACCTCTGTCTGATCTCAACTTCTTCACCTTCCTCCCCGATTCTTTCTCGACCATTACATGCCATTCCTTGAACCTACTGAAAGCCTCGTCTTTCGTCTTCAGGAAGTATATCCATATCCTTCTACTGTAGTCGTCGATCAGTGTCATGAAGTAGTAGGAACCACCCAAAGCTTCCGTCTCCATCTTTGCGCAGAGGTCCATGTGAACGAGCTCTAGAGGAGCCTTTGCCCTGCTGGCCTCTTTAGGAAAGGGATGCCGATGCTGGTTGCCCATCATGCAAGCTTCACATACATCGGGCAGATTTGAAATTTCTGGTAGGTCTGCAATCATTCCACTTTTATGCATCTCCTTCAAAGAACTAAGGTTTAGATGACCAAACCTCTCATGCCACAGCTTAGTGTTCTTCACATCCGCTCGAGCACTGAAAGCTGAGAGTTCGTAAATGTTGTTGCATCGTGTACCTTTACCAATGACCTTTCCTTGAAGATCTAGGATCTGTGCACCATTCTTATCGAATTGGACTTTGAGGTCCCCGATCCGTGATCGCAGAAATGGACAACAAGTTCCTCTTGATATCTGGCACATAAAGAACATCGAACAACTGTTTTACAACTCCATCTGACTTGAGAGCAATCGTACCTTTTCCTTTTGCTGGACATTTCGCATCATTGCCGACTGCTACCAGGATGTCATTCCCTACCGGCTATAGAGAGGTATACCAATCCTTCCAATTGGTCATGTGACACGATGCACCACTGTCAATGATCCAAGATTCATCCGCAGTACATGAACTGCCTCCGTGCAAATCTCAATTGCGATGAACAGCTCTATTGGTGCTGCCTGCACGTTATTGCTGGACTCTTTCTTTACTCCATTCTTCTCATCTGCAATCTTCTTTTGGCACTCATTCTGCTTGTGCCCTACCTTGTTGCAATAGAAGCACTTGATCTTCTTCTTTCTCTTTTTATCATCAGAAGAAGATGGGTTACCAGAGTCCTTACACTTACCTTTCTTTGATCCGGTCCAGAAAGCCGAATCTTCTCCAGTCCTCATCTTTTGACGCATCTCCTCCTCCAGAAGCATCGCGCTGAAATCCTCAAAGTTGAGGGGCCGATTTCTGTTCTACGTATTCAATGCCATAACAAGACCATCGTACTTTGGTGGGAGAATCTGTATGCACCTTCGTGCTAGATTCTCGTTGGTGATGGTGATGCTAATCGCAGTCATCTGATCGCGCAGATTCTTTACCCTAGTGATGAACTTCTCTGCTGCTTCAGACTCAGACAACTTCTCATTCGTGAGTTAAGTCTCTAGATTCTAAATTTGCATCTGATTCGTGGTCTCGTACTGATTTTTCAAGACCGTCCATGCCTCCTCCGCTGTGGTGACATGTTGAATTAATGCCATGACAGAATCACTAACACTGCAGACAATAGAACACAATGCATCTGCATTTCTTCTTGTCCATGCGAGAATCTCATCCGCAGTTGGTACTATCTGTTGTCCTGCATTGGTTGGATCTAGTCTCGTAACCGACCTCACATCCACCCTAGTAGCAGTGTCCCAAAGCTTGTATGCGCTTAGGATGGTCTTCATCTTGAACTTCCAGAGTGGATAGTTAGAGCCATCCAACTTTTCGCTTTCACCAAACGATGGGATTCGTAGTCTTGCAGGCTGGGCCATCTCTCACAATCTGCTCGCAAACAAAAACACACTACCAAATCTTCTTGCTAGAGTCTAGGCTCTGATACCATGTAAGAAAATAGTCCAACGTCTCTTGTAAATCCTCCATTTTGTGGCTTGAGCATGTCTTATGGTATATGCTAAATCACTTAGACATCTTCTTGTAAGAAAATAATACAACGTCTGTGCTCAACAGATAACAGGATCTCGTACGCAAGAGAGAAAACAAGATAGTATGGAGAATCAAAAATTTGATTATTGTAGAACTGATACAATAGATGGCGCTGCCTCCCAATCGTGCACTGCTATGAAAGAAGCTTCAATGGTGTGCTGGAAACAGTAGAAGATGGAGGCTGGATGCTAAGGAATCAGGGTTGCTATAGCCAGTGATACAATGGGCTTCACGAGCTTGCTCTTATATAGCCACCAGTCGTAGTCGATTAGGGTTAATTGGCTGACCGACCTAGTCCACCCAAAACGGTCGACTGGGGATCGGTCCCGAAATAGGCCACCGACCATACGATAGAACCGGTGTGCAAAACATAGCAACTAACCTATGGTCACCATTCGGCCCAGAGCCATCCGGGATCATCTGAGGCTCCAAACAGGCCCCGCAACCTGAGAGTGGGCTACCCCTGGAAATGCTCCATCTACCCTCAGTGTGGTCAGTCAAGGGATGCCTTCCCGCACTTGCATGTAGCCTAGTTGGCAGTGTGCCAACTCTATCTGAAGCCGTCCAGCCATCAGGCCACACATGGCCCCCATCTAGTGTCCAAACCAGGACCTACCAGATAACTAAGGTACTCAAATGCCTTCTCCTCATATGGGGGGACTTACAAGTAGAGTTAGCTGGTTCCCACGTAGTTACACAAGAGTGGAGCATTGATATCTAACACTTCTTTCCTCTCGCCTCTCTTCAAGGTAAGTGTTTGTTGAAGTAGCATAAGATGATGAAAAGAGAGAGAGTTTATTCATGAATAGAGGGCCATTATATAGGCACCATGTTATACCCAGTGTACATCATATGTGATGTCACAACAGAAGCCACGAAGATCCTATAATCAAGCTAGCACCTTCATGAATCTCTCAATCACACACCACACAACTAGATTCACTTAATCACACCTACTGACACGTAACCACGCACACCATGTGTTCACACACTCACAACCATAGACCTTTGGACCCTAGGTATGATCCCATTACATAAATTTGTCCTTCATTCCCCCCCACAAATTGATGACCTCAACCCTAGCAGTAGTTCATGGGAAACTTCATGGCTTGCCCACCTCTAGTGGCAACACACATGATCCACAACCTGTACTCACTCTAGTTGCATCAACAGTAGACTCATTTGGGCATTCTCATCCCAACACGATCTCACTCTAACTTTGGTCTCTTGGTTTACAATTTGGAAGACTGGACAATGACTATGCATGGGAAGTCCCCATGGGTCTAACAAGGTAAAACTCACATAAGACTAACAATCATTTGAGGTAGACATCCCAAGGTAGAGAACCTTTATTGACCACACACACAAACAAAATCTACTTTGAAGATGTGAGGAAATTCCCCCCTTTGATGGCATATCTTGTCCTTTTCCTCCTCCTCTTCCAAGCTACCATAGTGTGAGGTACATTGTCATTGGAGAGGTTCTTGGTGTAGCCCTTCTTGCAACTCCTTTCCCCTTTGATCTTTCTTGCATCCCATATGCCTTCACATAAATCAAATATGAAGAGGGTCTTACCACTTGTTAGTAAAACAAGGGCAGTGTCTACTCTTGTACATAGAAGCTCATGAATGTATGGCATAATGCAATCACTGAAATTTGAATTCATCTCATACATCATGATAAGCATAATTTCCAAATTGTTAGTGACACTTGGAGACTTGAAATCTGAATGCATCTCAGTCAACATATAGATTTGAGAGTCCAGCAAACTGAAATAGATAATAAACATCATAGTTGACTAGTCAATTGACTGGAATAGACAAACTTTGATTGAAATTTTGAGTTTTCCACAAAATGAGATATCTGTAGATGTAGGCTGAAATTGTGGAGGCAGAGAGTAGAAACAAGGGACTTTTAGAAGTAGATTAAAGCTCTAGGGGTCACCTATTAGCAACTATATGCAGAGGCGAAATTGTTGCGTAGGTCATTAGATAGAAGCAATAGAAGACTGAGAAAAAAACCAGCCAGATCTCTTCGAATACTTTAGCATTGCTCACCAAAATTGATAGGGAGGCTCCTTGTGATGTCGCCCAGCTGATCCTAGAAGGATTTTGCAAAATATACTTCCATTAGAGAGAACTAAGACAAAGTGGCAAAATTTTGGTGACTTTTGTAGAGACAATGCCGGGTAGAATACATGGAATTAGGCCAACCCACTCATGGTGTAGATTTGCACTAATATGAAGTATCTCTAGCTGAAAGGATGGAGGAAATGAAGCTCTAAATGAGGAGAACTAAGCTTAAATAAAAGCACGCATAAGAGAGAAGAAGAAGATGAGGAAGAAGGTGAGCTTGATGAAGATGAAGGAGGTGATGACACATGGCACACATGGGTAGAAACTCAAGGAGGATCATACAAGCTCTGATACCACATGTTGGAGTAGCATGGAAACAAGATGATGAAAAGAGAGAGAGTTTATTCATGAATAGAGGGCCATTATATAGGCACCATGTTATACCCAGTGTACATCATATGTCATGCCACAGCAAAAGCCACCAAGATTCTATAATCAAGCCACCACCTCCATGAATCTCTCAATCACACACCACACACCTAGATTCACTCAATCACACCTAATGACACCTAATCAGGCACACCATGTGCTCACACACTCACAACCATAAACCTTAGGACCATAGGTATGATCCCATTACATCAATTTGTCCTTCATTCTTCGCCTTTCTCAATTGGATTTCTTAGGTACCAAAAAAAGTAATTTTCTCCCTTATCACCTTTTATCATTTTAGAGTCATACTTATTGAAACTGCCAAGTCCCTTGCATCCTCTGTCAACTTTACCTTTCCCTCCTCCTTACAAAACCTTCCCGGACTTTCTCTTGCTCTTAGCATTCTCTCCCTTCCCTCCACTTCTAAAACCAACCTCTCTCTCAAACACAGACACAGTTCCCCTCCCAAGTATACACCCAAAGACATCCCCTCTTGCTTTTGAGACTAATCTTTCACAAGCCTTCTTGGTTAAAAACTGCTTGCCAACCTCCTCCACTGCTTCAGTTCCCAACGTTAAAGCACTTGATGACGATGATCTACACTACTCCATCGATGGGATAAACACTGATCTACTTCGGCTCTTCAATTTTGCATATTGCCCCTTCTAGTTCACACGAGGTATGCGCTACTACTCTTCTCAACAATGGTTTACTGCATTTACAATTGTCTCCTGTTCAAAAGAATCTGAAATATTTTCATGTTCTATACGCTAACAAAATTCTATCTAAAATCCCTCCAAAATCCCTTTACAAAAATACTCTACCTCTACATTTCAATTCTGTTTCAGACACTGTTCAAACCTTCGACACTTATGCTTTTAGTTGGAAATATATGCCTCCCCTTAGATCCCTTCTCTACAAGCCTAAACTTACCTTCTTAGCAGAAAACTTCACCTCATCTTGTCTTTGCACGTCTCTCAAGAGATTTAAACCCTTTCTCAAATCCTTGATAACAAACTTCATATTTGTACCTCTAACCCTAGCTTCTTTCATCATCCCTTTCTCCACTCCCACATTCATTATGGCCTCAATCACATTCCTATCACACCCTTAGATCCACATCTCACTCTTCAAGCACTCATCCAAACCTTCCACAATGTTTGTCTCTCCCTAAACTTGGACCCTACTCCTCTTGTAAAAATCCTCTCCCATCTTTTTTGGAAAGATTTCCATGCCTTCTTTCCCCTCCTTAAAATCCAAAAGTCTCCTCTTGAAGATAAAACTCTTCTCGACAAAGTTAATGGGCTTCTTGGCCATGTTTTAATCACTGGTCTAGATAAGGCCTCCCAAACTCCCATCATTCTTTGAAAATTTTTAGTACACACCCTGACCCTTGAAAGATTAAACTCCCTTGAATTCCTACCCTCATCCAACCCCCCTTCCACTACTCTTTCATCCCTTGCTACTACCCTTGATTCCCTCAATCTTCCTTTTACTTTTAATTCTTTACCCTATCTCATGTGTACCTATAAGGCACACAAACATAGCTTTCGTTGGCCTACCAATGTCCATAACTGCATCTTCTCCTCACTGATCTCTTAGTCTCAGAGCTCAAAGAGCTAAAAACTGTCACCTCCCTAGAGGGAGAAAAATGACATTTCACTTATAAAAGTTTTCTCAATGTATCCACAAACATGCTTTGGGGCATTGATTCTAACTTATAGCTCCTTAACAATTTACCCCTTGAGATTCACTCCTTATATTCTGCTGACATAGCAAACTGCTACGAAGCTATTCCCCACTTTGGCCCTTTTAGCCTTATGGAATCCCTCACCTATTTTTGCGAACATGCTTCTAAAGTAGGCTACAAAGGCTCCTATCTCAAATTTGGTAGTTTCCACCTCACAAAAAGGGATAATGTAAAAACTCTTTTTAGCTTTGATACATTTCGAAGCTACAACCACCTTCTTCTTGATTCATGTATTATCCAGGCTGGCTCTCTTTTGCTGGACCCAATCTAAAGGCATCCCCATGGGTTTCTCTTGTTCACCTCTTTAGTGCCACTTGTATCTCATTTCCTTCGAATTCAAGTTCATAAAGAAATTAGCATTCTTTCTCTCTCTCTTTCTCCTTACCTTTAGGTATGTCGACGATGACATCCTCTTCATCAATAATTCCATCATCACTAATTTCCTTGACCCCTCCAGACCTCTCAATGAGGATGACCCCCTTACCATGTACCCACTTCACATCATCTCCCTCAAATGTAGCTTAACCTCCTCCATTAACACTGACCAAAAACTCATAGGACTCTCCTACACCTTTTTAAACACTCACATCTCTCTTTCCCCTCCTTTTCTCGGAGATTTTTCTTCTACATTTGTTTGGAAGAAAAAACTCCTCAATTTTCCCACCATCTCCCTCATCTGCTGCCATAGAAACCGACCTTTTTCCTCATCTTAAAAAGTTTGCCTAGCCTTCATTTGCCCTATCCTTTACTCATGTTCTGATGAATTTGATGCCTTTTTTCATTTATCTTTACTTATTCGCATTTGCAAAGACAATGGCTTCCTTCCCCATAGAATCAGTAAAATTATTCACAACTACATTGCCTCAATCTCCTTTCCACATCTTAAACTTAATTTACACACACTTCTTTCCTTTTTGGGTAGACAGTAGGTCATCAAACTCGATGATGACCTACTATCTCACCTTGTGTGATGTACTCTACTGGGGCAAAGGTGGGTACACACACACATACACACACACACACACACACACTTCCTATTCATTTTCTCCTTTATAGTTACTTTACATTTTTTCCTCTAACCTTCGCCCCCCCCCCTCCTTTCTTTTTCCTTCTTCTGTTTTTCTAAATTCCTCTCTCCCCTTACATTTACACTCTTAATCCTTTCTCTCTCATTATTACCCAGTTGTTTTCATCCCCCCCCCTTTTTTCTAATTTCCCCCAATTTTCTAATATTTATTCCCCCTTATTTCCCTTTTTTAAATTTCCCTGATTTTTCTACTCGCTCTTCGATTTAATTCCCCCAAGATAAAAAACGTCTAAACCTTTTCATAAACCCCTTTTCCCCCCTTCTAAATTCCCATAACCTCTCCTAGCTTCCCCTATTGTCTCTATTTTCTCTAATCTCCCCTAATTTGTACCCTAGTCTCCCTTAATTCCCTTAATTCCCTAATTTTTTTCTAATTTCTATTAAATTTCCTTTTTTTCTAATTTCCACCTAAACCCCCCCTTATTTTCTAAATTCCCTTAATTCTCTTATTTTTTCTACTTTTCTCTTTTTCCCCAAATTCCTTTTTTCCTTCGTTCTCCCTAGTTTCCCTTATTCCTGCTAAAAACCTATATTTCCCCAAATTCTCCCCTAATTTTTCCCCTATCTTTCCCTACTTTTTCTAATTCCCCCTTCTTTTTCTAAACTATGCTAACCTCCCGTAGTTCCCCCTATTTTCCCTATTCCCCTAATGCTCCCTAATACTCCTTATTCTCCCCTTTCTTCACCTAACTCTCCTTATCCTCCCCTAATTTTTCTATTTACCTAGTTCCCCCATTATCCCCAAGGCTCTCTAACTACCCCTAAACTCTCCTATGATTAATCCTGCCTACAGCCCAATTTTCTCTACACGTAACCCTTGCTCGTGTGCTCACTTATTAACTAAAAGTGATAACTCATGCTTCCCCTCTTCCTTAGTGCCCCTTGATTGCGTGCCTTCCTAAATTTTCTACAAACATCCCTACGTACCCGACTCTCCCGTCCCCGAGTCCTGACTACCCCGACCTCCTCTCCTATATAAAGACTAAACTCTAAGCTAAGCATCCTACCCTTGCAGCCTACAAGCCTCTCCATTACTCTACCTTGCGCCTCGTGCTCTGGAAGTCCCCACTGCCATCTAACGTGTCTCTACTGCTGCTGTCTACCCCCGCTTGTCGTTCTCCCAATCGCTGTACCTACATTCACCTCTCCTGCGACAACTCTACTTCCCTCCACTCTCGTCTATGCCACTCAGGTCTACGCCTTCACTGTGCATCTGCATGGTTTCCCCTTCAAGGCTCTCTTGATTTCTGTGCATCTGTAGGGACTTCGCGCCTGCCATGGACTCTTAGGTCCCTTTTCTTACTTTTTCATTTAACACACTGCCCCCCCCTCTCTTATCTCTCTCCCTATTTACCCCTTACCCCTCTCCTGTTACTTTACTCTCACTCTCCTTGTTCATGTTAAAATCTACATTAATCTCCTAATTAGCTAGATTGTTTATTTTAAAGTTTCCCTTTTCTTTTTTATGTTATTTCCTAAAATTATCCTTAAATACATCTCTTCTAATCATTTCCCTCACGTGAAATGGGACTTAGATAAACTCCTATTCCTTATGGGTAGACAGTAAGTCATCACACTAGGTGAGGATCTACTGTCTCACCTAGTGTGTTAAACTCTACTAAGGGAAGCGGTGAGCACTTACACACATGCACGAATGCGTGCGTGTGTGTGTGCACACACGCACGAACACACATAGACACACACACACACACACACACACACACACACACACACACACACACACACACACACACACACACACACACACACACACACACACACATACACACACACACACACTTATACTGAAGATGAGATTTGGTGTTCAATCATCAATGAAGTTTACTTTTAGTTCAACATCTATGGGTGTAGTTGGTTCATGCCCTCCATTGTATTTGTTTACTACTTGAAAACACCTTTCCTCGACAAAATAAAGACCATGTGAGTATGCAAAGACCTAGTAGGGAAGCTTCTTAATAATCTCCTTTACACGACATGGGATGTTAGGGAAGATTTTTAGAAGGGTGACCATTTTAGATATCTAGTTAGTATAGAAAGTTTAGTAATAAGGTATTAAGTAGTGCATAGTATGTGTTACATGAGATATTCTTATAGACATTGGAAGAATAATCATGGCACATAGATCCCCATGGAGATTGTGTTGGAGTTGCAAAAAGGATTCAACAATTGAGGCAAAAGAGAGGGATTATCAAAGAGAGACATGCCCAATATATAGGCTCCAGTTACATCCAGTAGTGACATCACATGTGAGCTAAGTAGAGCATCTAGATCCACAAATCTTTCAATCAGTTCCATGATTCTCTCAATCACACACCACACAACTAGATTCACTCAATCACACCTATTGACACCTATCTAGGCACACGATATGTTCACACACTCACAACCTTAGACCTTAGGACTCTAGATCCCATTACATCGAATTTTCCTTCATTCCCCCCCACAAATTGATGACCTTAACCCTAGTAGTAGTCCATGGGAAACTTCATGGCTTGCCCACCTCTAGTGGCAACACACATGATCCACAACCTGGTACCACTCTAGTTGCATTAGCAATAGACTCATTTGGGCATCCTCATCCCAACATGATCTCACTCTGACTTTGGTTTATTGGTTTACAATTGGGAGATAGAAAATGACTATGCATGGGAATACCATTAGATCCAACAAGGTAGCACATAAGACTAACAATCATTTGAGGGGGACATCCCAAGGCAGAGAACCCTTATTGACCACACACACACAAAAACATTCTAAGTGGAAGATGTGGGGAAATAAACCCCTTTGATGGCATGTCTTGTTCTTTTCCTCCTTCTCTTCCAAGCTACCATAGTGTGAGGTTCATTATCATTGGAGAGGTTCTTGGTGTAGCCAATCTCGTAGCTCCTTTGCTCTTTGTCCTTCTCCACACTCTTTAATATATCTTGTCCATATTCTGCAATACAAGATCCTTCTACTCCTTCACCTTCTTTGAGTGTCCAAGCTTTAAGACCATTTTGTGAATTATATGGACTGAAGAGGGTCTTACCGCTTGTCATGCAAGGGCAGTGTCTACTCTTGTACAAGAGGTGGTCATGAACCTTGGAGGATTGCTACCTCACTACACAAAGCATCAAGCAAAGGGAATTTGCTGTGCAATAAAAGGTACTTGGAAGTAGAAGACTCAGTGCAAGTCTCAGACCAAATGAAGCTTCACACCACTAGGAGCAGTAGCATCTTCTCCACCTCTAAAAACCATGTCTTCTTCAAAACCTGACTAGTTTTTCTTTAGTTTCTTCTCAAATAGTGGATCATTGGCCTTCAAAATTCATCAGCAGATTCCTAACAAGGTTGCCCAATAGTAGCTCAGAGCATTTGAGCAATGGTGACTCCAGTAGGCTCAATTTGAAGAAATGGTGCAAAATGAAGCAAGGAGCAAGACGGGCTATAGACACCTTATTTCTTCAATTCCTCCTAGATGGAAGTGCACCCTAACTAGGGGAAACTACAGCTGAAAGGGTAGGTGCAATGGTTTAGAGATAAAGGAGAACAAGCACTTGGAAATTTCATGGGAAGAAGAGGAAGAAAAGCTTCAAAAACTTCATGTGGCAAAGAAGATGATGACATGGCACTCAAGGAGGTCTCAAGGAGAGTGAACCAATGCTTTGATACCACATATTGGAGTTGCAAAGAGGATTCAACAAGTGAGGCAAAAGAGAGAGATTATTTAAGAGAGAAAGGCCCAATATATAGGCTCTAGTTACATCTAGTAGTGACATCACATGTGAGCTCAGTGGAGAATCTAGATCCACAAATCTCTCAATCAGTTCCATGAGTCTCTCAATCACACACCACACACCTAGATTCACTCAATCACAGCTATTGACATCTATCTAGGCACACCATGTGTTCACACACTCACAACCTTAGACCTTAGGACCCTAGATCCCATTACATCAATTTGTCCTTTAGATTGTGATGTAGCAGACACCATAGAGGTAGAGCTACATATGCCAAATGGTGAAATCCAATGCCTTAATGTCACATATAGTTGGATCTTGAAGCACATTCAAGAATACGTTGCTATCACTTTGGATGATTATGGCTTTTTCTTCACATTGAATCGGAAGATAGTAAGAAGGCGACTTGAAGCAACATCAATGCTCGACAAATGGAAGCATCCTTGTATCTTGTCCATTCATACTGATATTGAATAAATTCAAAAGTTTTTGAAGTGTGATGTCATTTGTGAATCCATGCAATGAGTATATACTTAATAAATGTAGCAGTTTTGAAGCTTGTAAGCAATGAATCTATATTAGTTTGTTGAATCTTTTGAAATGTTGATTCATAATAAATTTAGTAGTTTTGAAGTTCACAAGCAATGAGTCCTTTTTTTTTAATCTTTTAAAATTTTGATTGTTAATAAATTTAGTAGTTTTAAAGTTCACAAGCAATGAGTCTACATTAGTTTTTTAAATCTTTTATAATATTGATTGTTAATAAATTTAGTAGTTTTGAAGTTCAAGCAATAAGTTTATATTATATTTTTAAATCTGTTAAAAATGTTGATTGTTTTTTGAAAAGTTATCATGGTAAATAGTTCTCATGCTTTATAGTATGCAATCGTGGTGATAGATTTGAATATTGGTTCCTAGATTTAATAGAAATAAGCTAATATATTTTATTGCCCAATATTTTATCCCTAAATTAAATTAAAACTCACCTTTGACTCTCAAAGAGTCTAGAGTCAACTATATAAATGTCCTAGGGTTAAAAATAGACTTTATTATACTCATCTGGTAGACCTAAACTTTTCAACCCTTAACTCACACTAGCTTCTGTAGAACTCCAATGGTTACACCCCGTGATACTTACGGATATTCATGGCTTCTACTCATTATTTGAGTAGAGAAACATACTTGCATGAGATTTTTGATCATGAGATAGATGCGGTGTGGTGACACTTTATAATAAGCACATGGAGATTTTCAAAGATGTATATTACCTCAATGAAAAAGTTAGAACTTTCATGATCCACTCAGGCATAGATATAGTAGATTGGAATCTGCTTCTAGATAGTCACATCACTAATCTTGGTTTTAGACATAGGATGCAAAGAGTATGTAAATCCTTGAGTCTAAAAAATTATAAAAAAATATCAAAGGAGGAGTTGGATATCCAGATGAGCCCTGTAGGAGCCCATTTTGTATCCTTACCTATAGCATATTGTGCAATCATTCTAGAAATGAGGATACCCTTGTACCACCATTCATAAAGGAAGTGTTGACTCTTCTTGTAGTAGCAGAGCAAGAAATCGAGGTGGAATAAAATGTAAATGTGATAGCTGAAGGCAACCTTGCCTTGGAGTGGCCTAGCAAAATACTAGACAAAGGGAAGCACACTGCAAAGCTAAAAATTTTGATTGGTATTGACCTGGCTATGGTCCCTCAAGAAGCATATCATATATTCTCTGTGGGGCAACCTACTATGGCAGAAGACAAAGAAGAGGAAGAAGCAGAGGAGGATATGAAGGAAGAAGTCTTAATACAAACCCTTCCATATGTTTTTAATAAGAAACAAAAAATATTTGTTTCTAATTGACATTGAATATATCAAGAAGCTGAGGGAGGATGAAGCATTAGGGGCATTCTTTGCTTGGGAGAGTAATATTGACTTGGGCTTTCCAAAAGAGGGCTGAATAGGTGCAAGGATTTGGCACCTTCCAACACATTAGAACATCCGATGTTAACTATATTGGAGGAAATGCATGACTCAACTCATGCAAGATTCACAGAGACGGAGTTCCAAGAGGTGCAAGTTAAATTAACAATGGAGAGACATGAGAAACATCTTAGGATTGAGAGCAGTGTGGCGGCCTCATCATTACCACCTACAAACATTGATGCGAGCAAAAGATCCATCAATATTTGTACAGAGGGTTACGACAAAAGAGATGTAGAACAAATTGTATCTTAATGTCATCTTGTCAATATTGACGATTTAATGTTTTTAATTTAATGATTTTCAAAATGGATTAGTGATCTTCTTATTACAACTTTCAAGATGTTATTGAAGTTGATGATTTTGCAATGCCACGTGGGGGTCGAGGTGACAACATCGGTGTGGACTCTACACTTGGACACTACATGGGGATGTTTAGGTGCCATTGCTTGGTTTGCATGCATTCTTTATTCTCACCTCATGGAAAGAAGAAGCTGATCAAATGCAGGGCACTTTCAAATTTGTTGTCCATTGTGTCTTTACCTCCACCAATGCACAATTGCATTTTAGTGAGGCGATATCTGGCTCTTTCAACTTTTGGAGAAAGATTAGCTGAAAGGATTTTGGTGGATGCTGTTGTAGGGGCTACATAGGTGTCTATGATGCCATTGAAATTGTGGAGACCTTCATACAACTGACTACCTTGGCACCCCAGTGAAGAGAAGTAATATTGGACAAAGTGGAGGAGGCAAAGCAAGAAAATATATTGTAGAAGAAATCATGTTCAATGATATCATGTTGTAATGACTTCTGTATGCCAAAAACATTGTAAATACAAATGGAAATCTAATATATATTTTCTTTTTTCCCAAGATGATGGGGATTTGCAATGACATTAAATTTGATTGTGGTAAAATTGTCTTTAAATTATTTGCATTTATTATAAACAATTTTGATGTGGATTATTAAATTAAAGTTTTTAAAAAATA
The DNA here is from genome assembly GCF_047967505.1 of Dipteris shenzhenensis. Classification (NCBI taxonomy): domain Eukaryota; kingdom Viridiplantae; phylum Streptophyta; class Polypodiopsida; order Gleicheniales; family Dipteridaceae; genus Dipteris; species Dipteris shenzhenensis. Next base: position 30,444,800 of record NC_141612.1, read on the forward strand.
TAGTCAATAATTTGCCAAGGACTTTGCATGAAATGTCAATAATTTGCCAAGAACTACAAAGGATCACCAAGGACTTTGCATGATAGTGTCCATTAATTTGCCAAGGATTTTGCATGAAATGTCATTAATTTGCCAAGAAATGTCATTCCCCCCTTTTGATTCTCTTCCTATTGTTGCCTGAAGGATTGCCTTAAAAAATCCCACTTGGCCAATTTTGGCAATTTTTCTGCACATACAATTTGTAAAAATGCCATCTCCATGCCTCGAGAAGAAAAACCCCTTTGTATAAGGCACCTCGTGTTTCAATCCATATAAAAGACCCTCTCTTGGACCCCTTCAAAAAGTTCCAAGAGCTCCACCCATTTGAGTCATACAACACACAATGGTGTACATCTATCCATGCAATTGTTTTTCATCCTTCACGATGTAGTATATTAGCATGCTCCATGTGACACCATTTATGATACCCATGTTTGATTCATGTGCCTCTTCTTATGAGAACCATGTGCACACTCACTTGATGGTTGCATGGTCTTCATTCTTTGAAATTGCTTGTTTTTTGTGCATGAAATGCTTCATATAGTCATGCCATTTCCTGCATATGCTTTCTACTTGGTGACCCTCACACCAATGAGGATAGTAATTTGTCGATCGAGATTTAATAAACTAGATTTATGCTTTTGTGAATACTATGACTCCTCCGACTCATGAGTATAGCAACAACACCTCCTTCAACAATGAGGCGTAATAGCCTCCTCCATGGGGAATGAGGGCATTCCTTGAAATATGGCAATGAGATACAAAAGGAGGGTCTTATCTCTTGACTTATTGGATGGTCAAGGGTAGTGTGTACTCCAAAAATACAAAGAAAGCTTATGTGCACGCTAATTTCATGGAACCAAAAAAAAAATTAGAGTACAAGCTTGATTGGAATCCATTTATGGCAATACTTTTCCTCTCTTCTTTTCCATACTTTGCTACATCTTTCTTTTTGCAACTCCATCAGAGAAATGGTTGCTATGTAGCTATGAAATTTTGCTACTCTCTTTGTAAGAGAGTAGAAAAATGAAGAAGACATATAAAAAATAGCTAGTCAATTGGATGGTTAACAAAGAAAATGAAAAATACATATAAAAAATGCATAATACCAAATCAAATTTGAGTCTTGTACAATGTAGCTAAAGGAACTAGAATGAGTCCTACATTCTATAGGACTCTTGAGTCCTACAAAATGTAGCTAAAGTAAACATAAGGACTCAAAAAGCAATTCTCACTAGGAGATTCCTCCTCGCTTATAGCATAAGTTGACAGGTCAAAGGTCTTTTTGAATGGTTTTGCTGCATCACCTACACAAACACACATAAGGATTGGCTTCCCCTCTTTGAATATTTGCACATAAACGCAAAATGGCCGTTTTTCTTATAATGTACCCTATAAGCACGGTTTCACACAAAAAAAAATTTTCTATGGAGAAACATATTTCTGGAAAGAAAATCAACCTTCAGCACACATTTGATGAAGCATATGCAAGGGTTTAGGTGCAGTTAAACAATAGGTTTTGCCCATAAACATGATATAGGGTCTTTTTTTTCTAAGATACTCTCAAATTGTGTTTTCAGGAAAACATCCTGGCCTCAAAGTAACAAGGACCAAGCTCCAAAGAAAACATGAGGTCTAGACAAATTCAGTTATTTTATGGAAAGAAAATGGTCTTGGATCATGCAAATGATGAAGCAAATGCCTAGGATTTGGTGTAGTATTTGGCCATAAACTCGATATCGATGTTTCTCTTTCAACAATGCACCAAAATTGAGCTTTTAAGCGAACACATGGAGAGTAGATCAAGACTGTGGCATATATAAATACTTGGATTTTTTCTATCCATGGCTACTTCCTCACTTGTCTATGGCTCTTGCATAGGTGTAGGTAGGTGAGGATGATGGTGGGAGAAAAGCCAAGGCTAAGGTGTTGTCCAGATGTAGATGAGGAAGAAGATGAGGCTATGATGTTGGAGAAAAGTGAAGAAGATCAAAACTATTGGAGGGATGGAGAAAAGTGAAGATAAGAGGAGATGGCACATATATTTATGCAAGTCACATCAATCTTGTCAGCCACACATGCCAAAAATGGTCTTCTTGGTACTAGTGAATTAAGTATGTAATGATGGCTTGCACATATTTCAATACTAAGCCGCCACTAAGTAGAGTTAACCTCCCCTTATCCATCTCGAGTTTCGTCTTCCTCCCTATTTCCTTGTGCTATCCAACCTCACTTGCTCCATCACACAGACCCATTGCAGCTCTAGCTCCATCACACAGACCCACTACAGCTCTAGCTCCATCTTGAAGCATCACGTGAATCTATCTATCCATCGAGAGACACAAGCCAAGGTAAGAAATCTATCACCCATCAAGCTCATATTATCTTCATACCTATAAGGGAGTCTTTTTGGTAAAATGGTCTTTCTCTAAGATTTTTCTCAAAGACGCTCTATCATGTGTTTCTGCCTAGCACAACTCATCTACATTCTAGAGATTGCTGCACATAAATTTGATCCAAAATGCGATTTTGCTAGTTTCTCCAAATCTGTTGCTCCAAATTGCGTTTTCAAGCAAATTGGCATAGGAATAGCATGTTTTGCCCATAAACACATTATGGGTGTTTGTTTTGCTATGGTGCTCTTAAATTACATTTTTAGGAAACAATCATGGCCTCTAAGTAATAAGGACTAGGCTCCAAGGAAAACTTGAGGTCCAGACAAACCAGATAACTCTGGGAAGAAAATGGACTTGGATCATGCATAGAACCTGTTGTTGTAGTATTATGCCCACAAACACATGGAGAGGTAGATTTAGAAAACACTACGGCCCACAAATATAGTAGCTTCCAAAGTGGCGTATATAAATACCTAGATTTTTTCTCTCCATAGCTACTTCTTAACTTGTCTATGGCTCTTAATAGGTGCAGGTAGGCAGGGATGACGGTGGGAGAAAAGCCAAGGTTACGATGTTGTCCAGATGAAGATGAGGATGTGGTGTTGGAGAAAAGGAAAGAAGATCAAAAGTGTTTGAGGGATGGAGAAAAGAGAAGATAAGAGGAGATGGCACATATATCCATGCAAGTCACTTTAGTCCTATCAGCAACATGTGCCAAAAATGATCTTCTAGGTACATATGAATTTAAGTATCTAATCATTGCTTGCACATATTTTGAGACAAGCCACCACTAAGTAGAGTTAATCTCACCTTTTCATCTCCACCTTGAGTTTCATCTGCCTCCTAATTGTCTTGTGCTATCCAACCTTACCAGCTCCATCACACAAACCCACTGTAGCTCCAGCTCCATCCTCTGAACCATCACTTGGACCTCTCTGTCATCAGGAGAGACACAAGCCAAGGTAAGAAATTTGTCACCCATCAAGCTCATATTATCTTCATAACTATAAGGGATTCGTTGTGTTCTGCCTGTTGTTAAGGTAAAATGGGTTTTCTCTAGCTTTTTCTCAAAGACACTATATCATGTGTTTCTGTTTAGCATAACTCATCTGCATTCTAGAGACTTCTGCATCAAAATTTGAAGGGCATCAAACTTATTTGTTAGAGTATGCTACACAGAAATTTGATCCAAAACACAATTTTGTCAGTTGCTCCAAATCGCGTTTTCAAGCAAATTTGTTTGATTTGCATATGTTTGCTTGGCTTAGACATTGGAATGAGTATTCTATTTCTTTGGTATGTTTGGATTTATGTTTAGGGAAAGACAACAACAGAGTATGGCAAGAACAAAAGCGATAGCCAGGAAGAAAGGTAAGGGACCTGACATTACAGGGGCTGCCACAGCTACATCAAGATCAAAATCCTCAACGAAGGGCAAGCCTATGCATATGATAGCAAGGAACATGAAGAAAAGAGTTAGCCAAGGTAGATTTGTCTAGATGCAACTCAGGAAGGCCTAGAAAGCCATTGGGTATGCAACGATACCCATGGCACCATCCCATTGGCTTGTGAGGGCAATATGCAACAATTGGAACTTGGACTTTAGGTGGTAAAGGACTACACTACTTGCTCTCCAAGAAGCTACTGAAGATTGCTTATATAGTTTTTCCAAGACACAATGCTGGTAGCAGCACATGCACACAGGGTGACTATAATGAGAAAAGATATCCAAACACTTATAAGCGTCAGTTGGAGATATGACAAGATCCTTAATGCAAAGGATTGGGATGATCTTAAAATGAGAAATATATTGCTTATACCTCCATCCAGGGAACCTAAAGCAAGTGTAGTAAAGATAATAGAGGTCACTCACTCACATGAGACCAGAGGCAAGGTTGCATATGAAGAGTCCCTGAGGGAGCAAGTTAAAGTAACATTGTCTACCTTGGAATCCCATACATTATTGAGGCAGTTGCAAATTCATTAGAAGCTTCTGCAACTTGGACCAAGGATCAGAATATGTATGCAGATTGGGAATGATGATATGAGCTGGGATTTGACACAGGATTGCATAAGTGCTTTAGCACATAAAGAAAAACGTGTCACTTGCGCAAGCATGCTTGCAACTCTGTAGTAAGTATATCTTCCAAGGCAAATTGTGTTTATGTCTTTGTAGCATTCAATTTTTCATAGGCTAAGTGAAGCGGTTTTTTGAAAAGTAAGATCCACCAGAGCCTTCAGCACACTGTACATATAGTTGATCCGGCTATTCCATTCAAGTTGAAGGATACCAAGACATCAACAAAAAGCATTTCCAAGTGGTTCCATTTTTGCAATCTCAATGTGATTGATATGCTTCTCCTCCCATAATGTTCAGAGTACGTTCCTTGACCTTTTCCACTAATACCCTCTATTGACAAACTCTTGGTATGTTCAAACTCTATTGAAACCCTCTTGGTCTAAATAGTTTGGCTCTGTATGATTCTGTGATGTTGCCATCAGGGATTGGCCAGTCTACTGTTCGAGAGAACTTGCTTTTTTAATACACCATGTGAAAGGGCATTGTCCATCAATTGATAAAAGTGATCATAAAAAAATATACCCAATTTAGGTAGCTTTGTTGATTTTCTACCTTTGTACTGTAGCTCCCCAATAGTACCATGTAAAGCATCAAAGAATCCCAATATGCACTCCATTGGTTGCCATTCTTTGTATGATGAGGGATATATATCTGAACCAAAACAAAGATATTGTCTATCATAAAAAACAAAAGTTCTTTTGTTTCAACTATTTCATTATACGAATACACTTACAATTGGGTCTATGGTGTGTAAGATACAAATACACTTACAATCGGGTCTATGGTGTGGAAGATAAGCAGGATAATATCGCAATACAAGTTCTCGATGCATGTAGACATGTTGTATCCGAACCTCTCTTATGCATTTTGTGCCTTCTTTTTTGACTCTGAAATCTTTCACTCTACCCTTCCAAGAAGCCAAAAAAGTGTTATTCGATTGTTGCTTTTTCATTTTGTTGGGTTGCATTAGCACCCATGCTCCTTTCGCCACTACTATCCTTTTCCAGCTACCATCCATGGTCACAGTTTTGGAAACTTCTACATGTGAGATCAGTGAGGCAAGTCTTCGTGGTGTGGCAAAGAGATACTTTGTACATCCACATCTTTGCCAAGTAGAGCAACAGACTATTTCCTAGTGGCACGACCATAGTTTTTGGTTGCCATTTGAAATCCTCACTCTAATACCTGCGAAGTCAAAGAAACACACATCAAAATAGTTAGACTTTATACTTTATCACTCGAAAGTATATTGCCCAAAGTAATCGACGTTAAAAAAAAAAATGAACAAAACTCAGAACAAGCGAATGAAAGGTGAAAGGAGCTTATTGTCTTGAAAGTTTAAGAGCATCACAACGACAGTAATGCAAGGAGGAATGCTTGCCGAAGAGAGAATGGAATGAATCGTTGCGAAAGTAGAGGAATGCTTGTTGAAGAGAGAATGGCACCTGAGAATAAGAGAAAGTGGATGGTTGTTTCAATTTTGGGTCCAAATCTCTTGATAGGGACAAGAAAACCGTAAAAGAATTTAAAAAAAATCTTCTCATTAATGCCAGACACTTGTAGCAAGATGGAGTTTCCATCTTTTTGCATTTTTTTGGTGAAATTTCTACGTTACATTGGCCTTCTCCTCATTGGTTGAGAGACATTTTTCCCAAACCCTAAAAGGATCCAAAATGAGCTCCCTTTTTTCCTAATGCCATATGGGCATATTTGAGCTAGTGGTACACTTGATTTTCACATGGAGAGGTGCCAAAACAAATACAATCTCTTTTCTCATGACGTGCCACAATTTCCCATAAGAAAGCACTCAGTTCTAGTCTAGCCTACACTTCTTATGACTGGATCCTTTAGCTTCTTTTACTAGCCTAAGAATATGAGGGTGAGAAATGTACCTCTTAATAAAAACTAGGTCTTTTAAATGAACACGGTTTACAACATCCAATATTGTATGAAGGGATCATATCCATGTGTCTAAGAAAAGAAATAAGACAAGCCTTTACATCAGTAGCATTACCGTGTCAGTATTATTGTCTTCATCTTCAATAGTGAGCATAAGGCTACTAACGTCATGATGTCTTACTAAATATCTTGCTCTACACAAATTTGCATTCACCAGGGATTGTATATTCATGCACTTTTTGTGTGATTTATGTATGTGAGCATCATTATCACACTGCAATCACATTTCTCAGTTGAAAAAAACCAAGAAACCAGCAATCTATCATTGATATTATGAATAGTTTTGCTGATAGCTGATAGATTTACCATTGGTAAACACAAACTTACCATCGGTAGAAGTACCCCTACTACCAACACAAACTTGCCACCGGTAGAAGTACCACTACTACCACAAGGGCCACAAGTATCAGTGGTGGTAAACTAGGAAGGAAATTGGACCATTGGTACCAATGATCATACTGGCAGTAAAGGGTCTAGTTCCACCAATAACAGTAATATTACCGTCGGTAACGTGCCTATGTCCCAACCGTAATAGTCACTACTATGATCGGTGTATTGATACTATTAACAATGATAATGAAACTTCAGGTGTTTTGGTTGTGATGGGGAGTTTGCTATTCAACAATTAGAAAATACTATTTGTTATGTATAGGAAACAAGTTAAAAAAAAACTCTTTGGAATACAATACGAATTTTGTTACATACATTTGTAACGATGATGTAATAAAGTCAAATTTCTAAACGATGATCTTTGATTGCTTATGACCTAGTTTCATCATTAGGGATCCTGGGTTATAAATGCACAAAAAATGTGAAGAAAACAAAAACCTAAATAGCTACAATGAAGAGAGTATCTAGAGGTAACATTCATCCCTATCCATACAAAAGGTCATTTGGCACATAAAGGAATGTTCGAACAAACTATTCAAAGAAAAAGCTATTAAAATAGGTGAATCTTCTACATAGCCAGAAATGCCTTCTTGGATACATCGTATGAAACACATGCAATGTCTCTTGTAAATCACTGTATGAACTTTTAAATATGGAATGGAAAATTAAGATCCTTAATTGGCAATTTGGATCTTGTGCTTGAAGATGGATAATAATGAATCTAAGTACTATATTCTTACATTGCTATAATAAAAGATGATGGATGTATGACCTTGTGGGTAAAATGGATTTGAGCATTGCATAGATCCACATGTAAATAGACATGTATAGTCTGTTGTTTAACACTGGAATGTTCATTTATTAACAAAAGGAGACAAAGGGAGAATAAGTGAACTCTTGGAAAAATGAAGGGGGTAAGAAATTTCATCTACAAAATCAACAACCCATGGAGTTGTATGATTGCCACTTTACTAACTTGGTGTATACTTCAAATTGGAAGTTGATTCTTAAAATGAAAATTTCAAAATTGTGACCCTGGTCCGCAACATAAAGTTTTAATAATTCCATGCAGCATTCAATCTCCACAACATAAACTTTTAATAATTCAACCCAACATGTTTAAGATTTAATATGCTCAAATACATCCACCCTTCAATCCCAACTTTTAAATACATCCACCCTTCAATCCCAACTTTTCATCATGTGATTGTCTTCCCTTATAAAGAAAGAATAAAATCTTGTAACTACTTTAGAAAATTAGATTAATGCTTGGAGCCACACATGTTTAGCTTTAAATTGTTTTTGTCACAAATCTAAGTATCGTACTTAAAGAAATTGCTCGTGAGTAGAATCTACAATCATATATCTAGATGAATCTAAGACACTTCCTTTAAAAACAAAACAAATAGTGTGGGTATGACCTCATGAAACTCACCCACAAGATTGAACACCATAAACTCCATTTCACACATAGTCGGAACGCTTACCAAAAATCAATACGAAGACTTTTGATGTAGATTTCAGCTCAACATTGTGTACGGACATGTGTATTATTATGAGAGCATATAGTTACACTATGATTTACACCTACCCAAGAGAGTTGAGGATGCCAATGGGAAATTATCAATATCTAGCCCCTACCATGCGTGGAGTTTCTGGATTGTAATCTTGTTATTATCATGACATTACAACCACACTACTTGCTTTGTTTTTAGAGGATGAGTTGGATGTGTTATTAAATTCATCTAGATATCGATCCTCTTCTGTACTATAAAATAAGTAGATTTCATAGCAACTTGCTAATGTTATTATAATACTTCTATTTATAACAATGCATTACCCATAAACAAAGCATTTTGCCTAGAAATGCTTATTGTAGGAGAGAATAGATTGAAAATACTCATCTTAACATACACTTAGGATGAAGAAACTCTCGATTACTTTTTGGTTAACCTTCCCTTTAGTCCTGGCAATTACCATAACTTAGCTTGCCTTTCACCTCTACAGAGTTGATAATCATCGGTGACATATGAGTCTACCCTTCCTTAACCCAAAAGCCCATCAACCACTCCATCAATGGGTACTCATTACATCAACGAGCGTGCTGTAGTAGCTAGTCCTTACTCATGGAGTTAAGCTTTTCAACCTTTTGTGACCATCATGAGGTTTAAACCCCACTATTACTATGTTTTTAGAGGATGAATCTAGGTATGTCACTTTAATCATCTAAATATATGTTTCTACCGTAGTACACATTGCAAAAATGTGGGGGTTAAAGGTCACTGTGCCTTAACCCCAGTTATGTACAATACTCAAACACATATATAAATGAATGAAAAAGAAGATTAGGGTGGTTCTGCACCCACCAAAACTTGTGTGGCTCTCTGTCTCTCTCTTTCTCGCTCTCTCTCCCTCTTCCGTTCTTGCTTCCATTGAGAGCACTCTCAACTGGTATCAGAGCCCGGGTGATCTAGCTGAGCGTGCGTGAATGCTTGAAGCTCAGCAGCTCTGTGGGAGGAAGGAGAAGCTTTGTGGGAAGCTTTGTGGGTGACTTTACTTGCATCCGAGTGTGCAGAGACCTTGGAGGAACCTTTGGAAAAGTCACTTTGGCTTTGCGAAGTGGTTTTGAGAGCCTGTTAAGAGCTTTCAAAGAAAAAAGTCGTTTTTGAGCTTTTCCCTCTTCCGTTCGATGACAGAGACTCCGTATTGACTTGTGGAGGCAACTATTGCTTGCTTTTGGTGTCCACATTACTTCAGGAGCTTGGAAACACCTTCATTCTTGAATCTGGGATCATTTCATTGGATTTCTGACTCACTGTGTCAATTCCTGCGTTTTTTGCCCGGGTGTTGGAACTCAAGTTTGGAGCAACCATTTGCAGATCTGTCAGTTCCGGTGGACTCAGGAGGTCCTAAAACTTCTATGTTGCTCATCATTCGCACTCCGGTGGAGTTTACAGATAGCTCTGTTTCCAAAAACGTTTTTCAGTCCGTGTGTTGGACCCAGTGATTGAGACCACGGTTTCCAAAACCGTCTGTCCCATTGCGTTCCGGACGCCCAAAAACCCCTACCTGTCAGTCCTTGCGCGATTCGGTGGAGGATTTTCAGAGTTATAAATCTCTGTGTATTCGATTTCGTCTCTCTGTTATGCATTTTTCATACTAAGGTTTTGAAACCTTAGATTTATGCCACATGGCAGTGGATAAGTATTGACTCCCGTTTCTCACTCATCGGTTGAGATTTTGGAGTTCTGGCAGAAGAGAGATATTTGCAGATTTTCTTGCTGAGTCCGATTATGCAATGGCGCCCATGTTTTGAAGCATCTCAGGTTCTATTTTCAGTAGCGCTCATTACCGTGGGACTACGATTTCTTGAGCATACCTTATGCAGATCACTCTGGTTGCAGAGTTTGAGCAGTGTGCGCTCATTCGTGGTATGCATTGGGTTGCAATGGATGATTTATAGGCCATTTGGATGCATTGCGGTCCTTGTTGGATGCACTGATAGGCCCAAATTACCTTGTGGGATGCTATTTTTTATGGACGCTTTGCACATGGATGCTATTTTAAGCTGAGGGACAGCTTTGAAACATTGCAGGTGATGCACTGATAGTGCTATGCTCTCTTGGATGAGACATTATTAATGCATATGCCAGTGGACAGTGTTTATGCTTGAGTCATTTGGCACTTATTGGCATTTTCTTTTGGGCCAGATTTGCTCATATGGATGCATAGTATATGCACATGAGTCAGATGCTTTGAGTTTTGAGTTTTGGTGATATTTCACTCTATTGTGGCATACACATTTGGGTGCACCTAGTATTTGGTGTGATTCTCTCTTGCAGGCACTAACATTTGGGATTTTGCTTTATTTCCATCATGGCATCCTCTTCCATGTCTGAAAAGGAGTTTTTCAGCATTAAAAAGTTTGATGGGACAAACTTTTCTTTGTGGAAAGAACAAATAAGGGATGTGCTTATTCAAAAGAAGCAGATTAAACCCTTGGCAGGGATTGAAGCTAAGCCTGCAAATATGTCTGAGGATGATTGGAATGAGTTGGATGCATTAGCAAAGTCTACTATTAGACTTCATCTTGCAGAGTCAGTTTATTTCACAGTAGTAAATGAGCAGACTACGGAAGATTTGTGGAAGAAACTGTGTGCCACTTATGAAAAGGAAACTGCCTCTAATAAAGTTTACCTCATGAAGAGGTTGTTTGAGCTGCAGATGAAGGAAGGGGTCTCCATTGCTTCTCACTTGAATGAATTCAATATTATTTTCAGCCAGCTTCAGGCTCAGAAAATGAATTTCGATGCGGAGACTAAGGCAATATTTCTCTTATGTTCATTGCCATCCTCATGGGATACCTTCCGTACAGCTGTCAGTAACTCTGCACCTGGTGGAGTACTGAAATTTGATGATGTTGTGGGTAGCTTGTTGGCCGAGGAGATTAGACGGAAGTCTATGGATGGCAACAAGCAGGATGCAGCCTTAAATGTGCAAAGGGGCAGATCACAGTTCAGGGGGAAGTCCCAAGAAAGAGGGAAGTCTCGTAGCAAATCCAGGGCACGGAACATTGAGTGTTACCATTGTGGCAAGAAGGGCCATATGAAAAAGGATTGCTACAAGCTGAAAAGAGAGCAAAAGGATAAGAAAAAGAATGCAAATTGGGGTGCAAATCAAAAGGAAGAGAGTCCAAGGGAGGACAAAGGAAAAGTGAAGATCGAGGAGATCAATGCAGTCACACGTGATAGTGACAATGATGTTCTCTTCATGTCTAGTTTATCTGCAGAGTTGCTTACCACTTCAGATGATGCATATTCCCAAGATTGGATTTTGGATTCTGGTGCTTCATTCCATGTTACTCCCCATAGGGAATGGTTCTCCACTTATGATAGTGGAAAGACAGGTTGTGTGCATCTTGGAAATGACTATGCATGTGACATAGTGGGAGCAGGTGACATAAAGTTTTCTTTTGCAAATGGGTCTGCATTTGTTTTGAAACATGTGAGACATGTGCCTAAGCTGACCAAGAGTCTTATTTCAGTGGGTCAGCTAGATGATGCTGGTTTTCACACCACTTTTGGCTTTCAGAGTTGGAAAATTCAGAAGGGCTCTATGCTTTTGGCCAGGGGTGCCAAGTGTGGGACTTTGTATCCCTTACATGTATCAGGGGTATTTGATCATGTTGTTGCGATAACCGAGCAGCCAAGCACTTCTTTGTGGCATTGCAGGTTGGGGCACATGAGCCAGAATGGAATGAAACTCTTATGTCGTTTGGGTTATGTACCGCATTTGAGTTTCTCTGATTTTGAATTTTGTGAGCACTGTCTCTATGGGAAGCAGACTAAATCAGCCCATAAAAGAAGGGGAAAGAAAGAGTTTGAAATGCTTGATTTGGTGCATTCAGACGTATGTGGTCCCATGCCTACACGGTCATTAGGCGGGGCTGAATACTATGTGACATTCATTGATGATGCAACTAGGAAAGTGTGGGCTTATGCTATAGCTCGAAAGAGTGATGTGTTCCAGGTATTTCAGAAATGGCTGGCCTTGGTTGAGAATCAGTCAGGTAGAACGCTTAAATGCCTACGGACTGATAATGGTGGAGAGTATCTCTCTCATGACTTTCAACATTTCTGTGATACACGTGGGATTAAGAGGGAGCTCACATCCCCTCGTACTCCAGAGCAAAATCCAGTTGCAGAAAAGATGAATCGTACCATTCAAGAAAGGTTGCAATGCATGCTTTCCAATGCAAGTCTTTCTAGTGGTTTTTGGGCTGAGGCAATGAAGACTGCAGTGCATGTGATCAATAGATCACCTAGTAAGAGTTTGGATGGTGGTATTCCTGAAGAGGCATGGAGTGGCAAGAAGCCCTCTTACTCTCATTTGCGTATATTTGGGTGTGAGGCATATGCACATGTGGCCAAAGAGCTTCGAAAGAAGCTAGATCCTAAGTCTAGGAAATGCATCTTTCTGGGTTATGGTGAAAGTGGAGAGATGGGCTATCGTCTCTGGGATCCAGAAGCAAAGAAGATCATACGCAGCCATGATGTGGTCTTCAATGAGAAGAAGATGCATAAGGCACCCATGAGGGATGTGGAAATGAGGAGAATCACTTTCCAGGATGTGAATCCACCTGCCTATGTTGATAGACAGCAAGCTGTCCATGCACCAAATGTGCAAGAAATGGTACAACCAAGTACTCCCACAGGTATACAATCAAGGGTAGATGATGGATCATCTATTGGTGGAAATGATGAGCCAAATGTGGCTGATATGCAAGTGGGACAGCAAGCTGAAATGCCCTTGAGAAGATCATCTAGAGTGTCTAGACCGCCTGATAGGTTTGTTCCAGGGGTCGACTATGTGATGCTTACTGATTGCGGGGAGCCTTCTTGCTATAAAGAGGCTATGATGCGTGAGGATCAACGCAAGTGGGAGTATGCTATGCAATCAGAGATGAGTTCACTTATGAAGAATAAGACTTGGGACTTGGTTTCTTTGCCACATGGAAAGAAAGCATTGCCATGTAAATGGGTCTACAAAATGAAGGTCACAGGTGATGATGTGCCTAGATACAAGGCCCGTTTGGTTGCTAAAGGGTTCAAGCAAGAGAAGGGTGTGGACTTTGATGAGATATTCTCTCCGGTTGTGAAGATGACCACACTTAGATGCATGCTTGGACTAGTGGCATTAGAGGATATGGAGCTTATGCAAATGGATGTCAAGACAGCTTTCTTGCATGGGGATTTGCATGAGGAAATTTACATGGTGCAGCTGGAAAGCTTTGAAGAAAAGGGCAAAGAGCATTTAGTTTGCAAGCTGAAAAAGAGTCTCTATGGTCTTAAGCAAGCACCTAGAGAATGGTATCAGAAGTTTGATGCTTTCATTCGGTCCCAGGGTTTTAGAAGGAGTGAAATTGATCACTGCCTCTACACTAAAAGGGCTAAGGATAATAGCCTGATAATCTTGGCACTATATGTGGATGATATGCTATTGGCTAGCAAGAATACTTATGAGCTCGATGCATTAAAGGCAAAGTTGCATAAGGCCTTTGATATGAAGGATTTGGGATTTGCAGGTCATATTCTTGGTATGCGCATCACGCGTGATCGGCTTTGGCTTTCACAAAAAGAGTATGTTACAAAAGTATTGCAGCGTTTCAATATGGAGGGGGGGAAGGCAGTGAGTACTCCATTGCCTCCATATGTGAAACTGAGTCATACAGATAGTCCCAAATCAGATGAGGAAAGGGCCATGATGGCCAAGGTTCCTTATGCATCAGCAGTTGGGAGTCCTATGTATGCTATGATAGCTACTAGACCAGACATTGCATTTGCAGTGGGAGTTGTTAGCCGGTATATGGCGAATCCAGGAAAGAGGCATTGGGAGGCAGTTAAGTGCATCATGAGGTACATGAAGGGTACCAAGGAGATGTGCATTTGCTTTGGTAAAGGAGACATGCGTGTACTTGGGTACACAGATTCAGACTATGCAGGGCATGTGGATAGTAGGAGATCCACTTCTGGTTATGTGTTCACCTTTGCAGGTGGTGCAGTGTCGTGGATGTCTCGCGCACAGAAGTGCGTTGCTTTGTCTACCACAAAGGCTGAGTATGTTGCAGCCACAGAGGGTTGCAAGGAGGCTATATGGCTTGATCGGCTAGTGGGAGATTTGGGGATTCATACAGGTGTACCGACATTGCATAGTGATTCCATGAGTACTATTCAGCTAGCACGGAATCCGGTCTTTCATGCAAAGACCAAACACATTGAGGTCAGGTACCATTTCATCAGGGAGGTACTTGAGGACAAGCGCATAGAGCTTGTCAAGGTTCATACAGATGATAACCCTGCAGATATGCTGACGAAGAGTCTACCTAGTCAGCGGTTTGAGTATTGTCGTGTATTGATGGGCATTGGATAGTATGCTCACTGGTTGTTCTCCCTTAAAGGCACATTGTCCTTTAAGTGGGAGGTTGTGGGGGTTAAAGGTCACTGTGTCTTAACCCCAGTTATGTACAATACTCAAACACATATATAAATGAATGAAAAAGAAGATTAGGGTGGTTCTGCACCCACCAAAACTTGTGTGGCTCTCTGTCTCTCTCTCTCTCGCTCTCTCTCCCTCTTCCGTTCTTGCTTCCATTGAGAGCACTCTCAAAAAATCACTCTAATTCAAATTTGCGTAGCAGTATTACAATAATTCCTTATAGCAACGTGTTGCCCATCACCCATATTTTCTATATGTTTGCTTAGAAATGTTCAATTGGGAGAGACTGAAACGTAATAATTGTTTTTACAAGGTGTAGCTTGGATGAATATATATTTTGATGTGTACTTTAGCTTTGGTAAAATGGTCATTTGTATACCATAACAATCAAAGACAAGGAGAAAATCCTCAACTAATTTAGTTGTTGACATGGACATTTATGTTACCAAATGTGCACTGGATGGCATTTGAAAGTACGAGAATTGATGAAACACAACGACATGAGTGATTTTGTGTAGAATTGAAAGCCTTTGGACATTTAAAGACTCAAAATTTGTTAAAGATAAAGGCACAATATTCACATTGCATACAATGAAAATAATATTTAATTATGAAATTGAGTCTAAATGATTATAAAATGTTCTTTGATTTTGTTTTGATTGCACTCGACAAGCTAAATGCACATGGTTTTAATTTGTTCACTAAATATGAAACATCCACAGTCCCTTCTCATATCCGAGTCATGTTCCATGAAGCTCCAACATGGTCAATGTTATTAGCCACAAAAATGTTCCAAATGACTTAAATTCTACGCAAGTGCAAACTACAATACCAAAAGAAAAGGCCTAAAAAAATCTCGAATGGACATTGAGCAAATTAAAACAAGCATGCACAATTATGGAAGTAGTCATCTTAAGAGAATATAACTACATAATATAATTTAGTATACAAAGCCAAGAGACCACTTTCATTCAAGTGGGCTCATTACAACCAATTTTGATGGAGATATCAAGAGACCATATTGATCAATATTGTTCCCAAACAAAGGAATAAGAGCACACGAACCTCCAATAGTAATTTCAAAGAATGATTTCCAAGTTGATGGGGACTCACAAATTGACTTTTTCCACTTGTTGTCGAGACAACAACACTTTTTGTACCTTCAAGTAAGGTAAAACTTTCACTTAGAAAATTAGCTTGCACAACTGATTTTTGATAGACTTGGGCTAAACACAAAGGACAAAATGTTCTTTGAGAGGAACAATCACATGCTAGTGTGGCTAACACAATTTGAATGCAAATGTGCATCGTATAAAAGGCATTGGAAATGTCAATGAGTCCTGCCATTAGAGCTGAAGAACTTCACAGGCAATTAGTGAATGACTTCCTTATTTTATTATTTTTATATTGTTGACCTCATTAAGAAATTAGGATTCAGGTGACCTCCAAAATCCAAACTTATGATACAGATGTTAGAAGATCACTATGCATCTTTGTTTCGTCCCCTAGGTTTTCACTCTTACACGTGCACGTGCACACACACATCTGTGTGCATGGTGCACATAGATCCGCAAGCTTTATGGTCACTCGCTATCCTCTAAGGTCCCGCTATGCCCTTTGGATTCTCCAGTTTCAACTACTTCCCCATCAAAGACTCCCAACAAATGCTTCCAATCGATCAAATGCCTACACCTTCCGCTACTTAACTCCCCTTCTCACCAAACCCCCACAACCTCGCTTGGTTAAAGTCCCCTAGCACAACCCCCTTTCTCCTCTTTCCCCCATGCCCCCAAGCAACCCATTGATGACATTCAAGTCCTTGGCTTTACTTTACCCCATACTTGTATATATTATTCTTAACCATTGTGGCTACCTAGGATCCCCTTGGCTTTACTTAACCCCATACTTGTATATATTATTCTTAACCATTGTGACTACCCAGGATCCCCTTCCCAAGCCATCTTCTAGTAGATTTTCACACATGAGCCCTCATGCCTTGGAGGCCAAGATTACTTTTCATCACCTTGAGATGGGTTGCTCCATCAAGGCATTGGGCAACTCCCAGCCTCATGTGAGTAGCTTCCAAAGCAAAGATCTAGACCCTGAATGACTCCTTTTTGTTCCACCTAGTGTGGCAGATGCTTGGACAATGCTTGGGGCCCACAAGCCAAGACATGTGGGCTGTATTTGAGTCCAAGGAAGTATATGAATTGATAGTCCTCTACAGTCTTTCAGGTGGCCAATTATCTCTATAGAGTCGGAGACTTTGGTACCACGACATCTTGATGGTGTAGATTGCCATGGTTGGGCTTGATTTCATGGAGGTCGAGGGGGATTGGCATCGCTCATATGCTAAGACATGTACATGGTTTATAGCCTTCAGACTATATATGGGCCGTTCCAATATAGCCTTGAGGATCTATCCATTCTGCTCAACTATTACGAGGTGAATCAAGTCATTAGAGAGGATTTCTTGCAACTCCACACATGCAAGACCTAGCTCTTGAGCTTTCACTAAAACTCCGCTTCTACAGGGATCATGTTTGTGGATCTCAAAGGAGGGGATTACCAAATCACTAGGTTATACTCAGATCCATCTCCTACATGCACAAAGGATCTCAACTAGACAGTCACGTGTTTCTTCTCACATACTACGAGTTGAGACAGATGAGCATAGGGCATTCCTGGTGAGAGACGAATTTACACTTTATGCGATATGCAAGAGACAAAGACGAAGCAGCAGTTTGCATCAGATGTCTTGTGTACTATGAGATCCGTGGACGATGCCACCATCTATTCAATAGCAGTTTTGGTCCACTCAGAGACTTCCTTGCACATCTTGATCAATAGCATGGAAGCACTTTCCATCTTGAGGCCCAAAGACATAGAGGTCAGCTCATACAAGCACAAAGGAAGGCATAGAAGGACCAACAAAGCCCAACTAGAGCAGCACCATCACAAAATTTTGCTCCAATGACGAGCTAAGGACAGCAGGGGACCGGACGTAGCAGAGATCCAGAGTGCATAACTTGACAGACCCAACCTTGGGTGGACATGCACATGAGGACTGCGGGTATATCCTCTCTTCTCGACGAGGGAAAACAAACCCCACTGGAGAAACAGTAGCACTTGTTAGATGGTGAGACGCCTCATGGGAACTACAGAGGAGGAGGGAGGGACATGGACATGCACATGAGGACTGCAGGCATATCCTCTCTTCTCAACCAGGGAAGACGAACCACTGGAGAAATGGTAGCACTTGTTAGATGGCGAGCCTCCTCATGGGAACTACAGAGGAGGGAGGGACATGGACTGGCCAAGAGCATCGGCAGTGATCCATCACCTATTTTCTTCCTTGACACCAACCCTCACCAAATCGAGAGCCACTGTCAAATGAGTTCATCTTCTCTCTCCTCAATCATTCGGTATTGTTGGTCCCACAGACACCATATGTAGGTCTAGTCACTGGGAGATGGCTAGGGCTTCCGCTTGTTGTTCCCTTATTTGATTTTTCTCTCACAGAGAGACAATGCGATGTATTATTTTTTCTCATCACACATCAACCTTGGGTATGGGTGCAAGTTTAGTGCCCCCCCCCCAGCTTTCATTGTATCTGATTTTTTTAAAGGCTCATAGACCTTTCGTTCTTTCGTAGATATTAATAAACTCTCTCTCTCTCTCTCTCTCTCATAGTCCTTTGCCTCAGCCCACCGAGGCTTTTATGAGTACCTCTTTTGTGGTGTACTTTATTCCATAGGCCCACAGGCCTCCCAAGGACGTCTCTCTCTCTCTCTCTCTCTTCCCCCCCGCCCCCCCCCCCCCTAATAAGAGATATATTACCAAAATAGTATTACAAATGGCCACATGGCTGCCATGTGATGTGCAAGCTTCCCTCACTAATTACTTCGAGCCACAGGTGTAGCTCGAAGTACCCTCATTCAATATATAGCTATGTCATTCTCTACCAAATGAACTGACCAAGGAAGAAACTTGCCACAAGAAAGGCCCTTTTATAAGACCTATGTGAACTTTAATACCAACTTTTGCATCAAGTAAGAAGGCATTCATAGTTATCAGATATGCCACAAACCAGTCTATCTTCAAAAAGGAAAGAAGACTGAATGCTTTGGGCTATAAGGCCCCTTTGAAATCTTGCCAAAAGTCCAGTCTTTAACCTTTATGGGCCTATCGGGGTCATCTAGACTCGAGAAATGAAATCCCACACCTTCTTTACCATCGGATATGAAGTGAAAAGATGTGGACAGGTTTCCAAGCATGTAGTACAAAACACACAATTACAAGAACCAATCTGCCGCTTGCGCAATTGGTACCCCATTAGTAGCATGTGCCAGAGGAACACCTTCCCTTGCAATGGAATCTTAGACCACCAACCCTGCAAAATTATTTCCTTCCACCAAGTCCTACTCTTTCTAGTGTTCCATACCCTATTAGCCTTGTTAGTGATCCAATGCTTATCTTTCACCATTAAATGGTACACTTGATTTGTTGTACATTGGATACTCTCCCGAGGCTTATCTTTACCACTCAACTGCTTTGTTAGGCCACTTCAAAAGTTGGGAAGTAGCCAACACCTCATCTGCCATAGAATTCACCTGCAATTGCTGATCTACAGGCTCCCATTTTGTGTGTGCCAACACCTCCTTCCATGAGACCATCAAATGAGAAGAAGAGGTAAAGCCACCACACAAACCTGTTGGGAACCATTCACTCTATCCCACCATGTACCATCAATCCTAGTCCTCTCTCTCTCTCTCTCTCTCTCTCTCTCTCTCTCATCACCCTACCTCCCGCTCCCCCTCCACCCCATGTCCCTTCTCGCACCTTCCAACACTCTCCTCTCACATCAAGAGCTTTGTTCACCCTTTTCTCAAACTTGTAACTCTTTACCATCCAGCTATGCACTCAAGACCCTCAGGTCCAAGCTGAGAGATGTTGAAGGTCTTCATCATATAAGACAATAGAGATGGCTGCAGAAGAAAATGGTGTGTTTCTAGCATTGGTTCTTAGTAAGCAAGGAAGAAAATAGCTTTAAGGCAGCTTTAACAAACAAACAATATTTGTCTCTGGTTCTTAGCAAGCAAGGAAGAAAATAGCTTTAAGGCAGCTTGCTAATCCCTGCACCCAATCTTATGGGATTTCTCTATAATTTAAAAAATAAGAATATTCCAAACAAAGAGCACTTATGGTTACAGGATATTGACATCGACGAATGAGGGCACACAAAATGGCACAAAGCTTTAGAGGAAAGGGGGGGCATCACCACTATGAGCAAGAATTTACTCACCTTCGGTGGATATTTCAGCCTGTAGATATTCAGCAATGGTGCTAACTTTGTTAGGAACACAAGACACACACAAGTACAACTCCAAAGGGATGCTTTGATTACCTTGTGATCAGTTGACGTTTGACTCGTGTAGGTGAGCAAAGCCCAAGGTGGGTGATGGAGAATTGGAGAGGGACCACTGTTCGATCCCCTCTTGATGGATAAGGTAGCATGGTATGAGATAATCAGTAAAAACAAAGCACCCTCCTAGAATAAGCTAGATTACACTATATCTCACATCTATAAGTCAAAGATGGCGCAGACTTCGAGCATGTCTATGCAAGGAAATTACATAGAGATGCAGAGTCACTTGACAAAGGTATTAACAGAAACATGATCATTGGTTCAAAAGGCAGGAGCAAAGGGATGTTCTCTAGCAGTTGGTAGGACCAAAGTGCAAAAAGGATAATGATGCTTGGAAACCAGCAACAACAGAGAAAAATCTAGTGAGGAAAAAGTGCAAGTATGGTCTGTTGTTTGCTTGTTTGGGTTCCTTCATCTTGGGCACAGGTCCTTCCTTAGAAATGTCCCTCTTGCCTGCTAGACTGAAGTTTTGACAAGTGCCTCAAATTCAAGTATTTGATGTCCTTGCTCCATGGATGCAGGTTTGGGACTATGGTTGGTTTTGTGCTAATGCCGGGCCATGGGCAAAGTGCCTAGTGCAGATCAAGTCACTGAGTGAGCCTATGATAGCTCCACTAGAAATGCCTTCTCATCTTCTCCATCGAACACCTTTGTCACTATATCTTCATGTAGCAACAAAGCAAAGGTGGGTGTAAGTTCCTCACACAGCAAACCCGGCTCTCAAAACAAAACTTTGTCACTATATCTTCATGTAGCAACAAAGCACCTATCTCTGCAAAAAAGATTGGATCTGCAAATGCTTTAGGCTTCTTACAAAGCTTCGTTGAGCATGTTCAAGAGTAGCATTGCAAAAAATATGACCATCCAATGTTTGCCCCATTGCATACAGCCAACCAATCTCTAACTTGTGCTTTTTCACCTTCCTCCATACAAATCATTTTGGAGGTTGAGAACTTGTGTGGATTTGTTCATCACATAGGTGCCCTTGAGAAAATTCCAAGCTTCACAAACTCTTTCTACAAGGTGGTTTAGGGAAATCATTGAATCTGCCATAGTCCCAATGATATATCTCAAAACACAACAATCTCACTCACAAGGTTGACACTCCATCATGTGTAGCACGGACTAGCTAACTTGACATCCCCATCGACATCATCAACGCCCAACGGTGGGTGTAGACCATAGTATAAAAATACGCTCTCACACATACAAATCCACACACCCACACATACTTGAGCACTCATTTATACTAAGTCTTCGTCTAGAGGTTTCGTAGCACTTTGGAGGTGAAGGAAAGACTCAAGCGTGACAAAGGCTAACACTAAAGGGAAGGCTAATAAAAAAGTAAGTTCACTTTCTCTTCATTGAAGCTACAACTACTTGTGAAAACTGAATGATTTCACTTTAGTCTCTCCCAAACGAGCATCTAAGCGTGAAAAAAAAAAAACTTGGACAACCTAGCTGACAGGGCAATGCACCACTGATGATGGTTACCAATGATGATGGACAATCTAGCTGATAGAGAAACACACCACTAATGATGGTTGCCAATGATGATGGACAATGCTTCATGATCCCCTCCCCACTACATGAGGGCTAATGGCATGTCATAGGAAGGACATGTTTGGATACCACTCTATTGTAATTATGATGGGATGAAGAACTACAATGGAGAGGCATTGCAATGGTTAAAATGGACAACTGGTGGGCAAGTTACATGGGTCTTACTATAGGTGGTCACCTATGGCCCGTGAGTTGTACTACCGCTAACCTTAGGTCGGGTATGATTGCATGGACGAGGAAAGCAATAAGGCCCTTTATAAAGGGGGCAGGCACCCTTCTCCTTGTGATCCGCTTAAACCTTTTAAGGTAGCACAGAAGAGGAGTGGGAGGAGCACTCAGTGCGAGGATCTGGAGCCACCCATGAATGCTATACATTAGGGAAGTAAGGTGTACACTTGGTTACACATTTTTAAACCTGTTCTTTGCTATACTTCTTGATGGTTTATGACAGCATACTTTATTCTACTTGTGCACCTCCTTCACTGATGAGATTGGAAATGGTTTTGTGATCTTGTTTGGCATCATTTACTTCCACTGCAACTACTTCTAGCAGTGCTGGTCATATTCTCTAATATGATATCCAAGGAAAGGAGTCCCTCTTGCGGTGAAGGAGATCATATTGTTCTCCTCTTGAACAGCTGCTTCACACGTTGACATAACCTCATGTTTGCCTATCCCCAACTTTGTTAAAATCTGGATGGTACCAATTGAGATGGCATATGGCAGCATGGAGAGTGTGGAAGGTCAGGCATTTCCTACAGATATTCTAACAAAGCCATGATTGAAAGTCTTGTCACATGAAATATTGAAAAGGTTCATTGTCTTCGGGCCTAGATCGAAGTACCATTGATGCCTCAAAGATTCCCACATGATCCTAAGTACTGCTTACATCGCTGCCGGAAGCACAATCAAGGTCTCTCTAGAGCCATGCACACTCGACAAGAGCTTTGGCATCGAGATGTTGTTTTCATATTGGAATGAGTGACAAAACTTAGCACTACTTGGATTCTTAATTTGTTCTCTTTGACCATCATGATCAAGGTTTGTGCAACCATTGGATACTTTCGAAAATGATTTAAAACTAGCTATTCCTTGATTAATCTATCACAAGCACCAAAAGAGATGGAGGCATTGATAAAACAACCAAGTAAGCTTACAATCGAAGTCGACCCATCCAATTTGTTGGTTTTCAAGATCATATGCAACCAGCTGATCCTTCAAAACTATGTCTGCAAAAAAATATAATGAATATATGATTCAGCAACCAGGATGATTCATAATACATATACTTAATAAGTTGTCGAGTTGATGTCCAAAGTTATAAACATTGATGCTACAAAAACATACGAGAAGCAAGAGGTGGTGGTAAAACCATGTGAGCATATACAATCATCATTTGATTTTTTGACATAAGCAAAGCATAGAGAACAGAAAGACTAGAAGCACAAGAGGAAAATGATCTTAAGAAATCCAAGAAGAGCATAAAAAAACAAGAAACATGTATACTCCATGAGCAGACCTCCAAGTATATTTAGTTGTACACCATTGAGCGAAGTGCTTGGACCGATGGGCTTCCAACCAATGCACCAAAGTGGATCATTGACCTGCAATACATTTTATGCAATTCTTATACAATGAGACCACTGACCATGACAAGCGTGTAGAAGGGAGTCTTCAAACTGTGCAATTCTAAAATTAAGGTAAGTGTGCCTGAGTAGAGAAAACCTGAAAATAAAAGCATGCCTTAGTATCCTTCAATAGTCATTCATAGAGGGAAAAAATGCATATAGGGTGCATTTATGCTCGCAATCGTGATAAATGACATCAAGCCTCAGTGCATATTTCAAGAGAAAATAAGTGCTGCAGCAATTAAAAATAATTGAAAAGCAGCTTACGAAATCTGCTTGTTGTATAAGATAATGACTGCTTTTCAGATTCATATCTGCACCATCGAAATGTAGTGTCACCATTGGAAAGGCATCATCCACCCTATCTTGAAACAAAGAATCCAATTAGTACATAAAGCAGATAAGATTTGAAGATTCACAAGGTCTTGAACAAATTACACAGGTTTAATCATCAAGCAGCAAAAGTCGTTCTCCATGAAGGGAAGAGAAGACGTTTTACGGTTGCAACAGAAATTTAAAAATGAATGACTGCATGCAATATTTTGAAGGGAAGCATAGCTATGCATCATTAAAGTGCCTTAGCTAGAGAATCTTAGTGTTAAAGCCTTCGTGACGACCTCTGTTGGGTTCTCTTTTGTTGGACAATATGCCTCCTATACCCATCCATCTTGCACTCTCTCTCTAGATTGGACATAGAACTAGAGCACCTGCCCGCATTAGGCCGCCTTGCATCGTCCACGGGTATCACCTTCAGCGAGAAGTCAAGGATTCCAACAGTATATCTCGGATATGTTCCAAAGACAACAGTCATCTAACCATCATCTTTACCATTTGCCGCTCCCATACTTTAATTTTCGTACAGAAAAAGAATAAGTCAGCACGCTTGTGTGCTGCTACTAGAGGGCACTTAACAAACTCACAACAAGCAATAAGTTTCTGATGCCCCACATTGAGTACATTATGGACAGACTCAACGGTGCCAAGTATTTTTCCAAAATAGATCTGAAAAGTGGCTACCATTAGGTATGCATTTTCAACATTGATATTCCAAAAACAGCGTTTAGGACAGAACGAGCTCATTATGAATTTGTGGTCATGCCATTCGGACTCAAGAATGCACCGCCAACCTTCAACAAATGATGTTGACGGTGTTTACTCAAGGGACTCCATTGCGGCCATAGCTTGTTAGAGTATGGATCGTCACCTCCCCATCTGTGAGCCCCCAAATGAGGAGTGCAAGGTGGACCAGGTCAGGGTAACTGACATGTGGGCAGCATTTGAGATCTAGCTGAGAAGGCAAGGCTGCCACATGGACAGCACATGGGCTGCCATTGGGCAGCAAGCACACAGAGAAAAGACAAGAAACAGGACTCTCACATGGGCAACACAGGGACTGCCATGTGGACAGCACAATCAAAGTACCTAGCAGTTTGGAGCTGTCCTAGAGGTCTGCCTTTGTACGGAATAGCCACGTGTCATGCAGCAACATCACGGGGCAATACTGCATTGTCTCTGGCTTTGGAACAGACAGCTCTGGAGCGAGGACAAGTGGTGCAGCTGTACGGCTGTCAAGCTTGGTGGTTGGGCCAGGTAAAGGCTTGGAAACCTGGAAAAGAGCCTAGAAGAGCCCAGGATTGCAGGTGCCTGTGTTTGGAGCAATAGGAGGGCTGCAGCAGCCTGTACGAAGCTTCCCATGTGCAGCAAGACTGGAACAGGTCCCGGAATAAAAGGAGCTCATAGGCGACTGTCAGGAGGGAAGATCTAGACAGGCGGAATACGGGAAAAGACCCGGGACAGGTCAGTACAAGCCTAGTCTTGTGGCAGGCTGCCACGTGGCCAGGCAAGGCTAAAGAAGGCTGCAGATCTGGTCGGGGTTCTCCAGGTTCAGGTCTGGTTTCACAGACTGGCTGAGCCCACCGCTTCCATCGGGTATTTCACAGGGCCCTTCAAGGGCTCATCCTCATTTTGTGTGCAGTTTGTGGAGCAGGCAGCCTGCCTCAAGGATCTTATAGAGAAGCATCTAGTGGAGAAAATGGATGTCACAAGGACGTGAAATTTTGGGACTTTTGATTTGAGACTCCTGTTATTTGCGCGTGACTACCTTGAGCCTCTAGGGCGCGAGGGTCCGGCGGCCGGCCATGGGGCAGGACTTGGGGAATTAAAATTCCTAGTGGACCCTTGTAAATAGTGAATGTGCGCCCAGTTACTAAAGTGTGCAACAGGGGGGCCAAAAGAGTGGTGCAATTAAAAAACTGCTTTTAGGGGACAAAAGAGTGGTGCAATTAAAAAACACTGCTTTTTGGAGCCTAGGGCTTTAAAAGGGGGAGGGAGCCCAAATCAGTTCCAGAGGAGCCAGATCATCAGTTTCAAGTGTTCCAGAGCCTGCCAGGGAAATTCGTTTCAAGCAGGTGTTTTCAACTGCATGGCTTACCACAACTTTTAAAGTGGATATCATGACTGCTTGGCATGAGCTGAATTCCAATGATTGCCGTAATTTGCAGGAGTATAACAGCAAGTTTTGGGCGGCTTTGTTGCCTGTTAGCTCCTACTGGATTGTTCCTTTCACTGAGCAGGTTGAGAAATATTGTTGCAGGCTGCCTAAGGAGTTGAGAGACTACTGCACGAAGACTCAAGTCTCCAATATGTCTCAGCTTATCGAGAATGCTAGCATGGCATATGCTTTGATGCAAGGGAGGACTTCACGGTTCAAAGGTGGACAGAAGCACGAAGCGAAGAAAGATGACATAGATAAGAAAACTCGGTTCCGATTTTCCAAAATAGAGAAGAAGGCCAATTGTCAAAAGATGAGCGTAATCGCTTGTCTCCAGAGGAACGACGCGCTTTATATGAAGTTGGTAAATGTTTTATTTGCAAAGAGGAGGGACATCGCTCTAGAAATTGTCCCAACCGTAAGAGGAAAGAGCCGACTAGTGACACGGATGAGCCACGGAATGTTCCGAAGGGCAAGAGTTCCTGATTCCATAGCGGATTGTTTACAGCTGGTTTTGTATAGCGCAGTATACAAGTACTTGTAAAAATAATTTTGTATGGCAAAGTCTGCCACTCTTTTTGGCATCTGATTCTAGATGATGTATACGGTTTGCAAGATGGTGTTTTCCCTGCTACTTTTGGATGCTCTTTTCTCATGAGGTTTCGACAAAATGAGATTGCTATTTTTGTCATGAGGTTTCGACAAAAATAAGAATGCTATTTTTACCATGAGGTTTTGGTAAAATATGCATGTTATTATTGTCATGAGGATTCAACAAGATGGGAATGCTCTTTTTTGTCATATGGTTTCGACAAAAAGAGAATGGATTCCCCTAGACCTTGGTTCCGGATGTGCAATTCCTAGAAGTGGTCTATGTTGTGCATTGTTGACCGCGATGTACGTGGTGTACTAGTCACAGTGGGTGTAGTAGTCGCTTGGTTCGCAATGCTATACGGATTTGTTATTTGCAGCTCTATAAATCGTATATGCATTGTTGGTGATGGCGGCATGGTTGGCTGTCCACTCAGATTTGGATTTGATATCTCATGTACTTCGGATGTTCATGATGTACCACTAGTGTGGGACTGAAGAGATGGCCATAGGTGGGTAAAGCATGCGTGAACTATCCCTGGGAAGTACAGTCTGAGTATCTATATGCATGCATTAAGTGTTTACATATGCTCATGATGTACCATTGGCAGTGGGTCCTTAGGGATGGCCATACATGAGGTGGATCGGACATCGTGGGGAGCATATTGTTTGTGAGTGCATGTATGCATGTATACATGTACGTGGAATGTTTGCTTGTCTTTTGCCTAACAAACATTTAGTGTTTCCAGTTGTTTTTCTTTTGCAGGCAATCGAGGACGTTTGCCTTCTTTCAAGAGGGAGGTATGTCACGGGGACGTGAAATTTTGAGACTTTTGATTTGCGACTCCCGTAATTTGCGCGTGATTGCCTTGAGCCTCTTGGACGCGAGGGTCCGGCCATGGGGCGAAACTTGGAGAATTGAAATTCCTAGCAGGCCCTTGTAAATAGTAAATGTACGCCCAGTTATTAGGCAATTAATTCCTAGGGCCAAAGTGTGCAACAGGGGGGCCAAAAGAGTGGTGCAATTAAAAAACTGCTTTTAGGAGCTAAAAGAGTGGTGCAATTAAAAAACACTGCTTTTTGGAGCCTAGGGCTTTAAAAGGGGGAGGGAGCCCTTCTTTTGGATGCAGTTGGCCAAATCAATTCCAGAGGAGCCAGATCATCACTTTCAGGTGTTCCAGAGCCTGCCAAGGAAATTCGTTTTTACCCAGGGGCCAGTTTTAGGTGATCCAGGGCCTACCAGGGAAATTCGTTTTTACCCAAGGGTCAGTTTTAGGGCCTAACTAAGCTGCTCCGGGTGAACTGCAACTTGCTTTTTTTTCAGGCTTTTAGGCTCTGCACGAGATTTAGACCTGATTTTCTGGAGCTTTTTGGGTGTTGTGACTGGTTTTGGTATCTTTCCAGGCGTGGGTGTTCTATTCTAGGCTGCTTCTGGGCTGTGCCAGGGTGGAATTAGCTTATCTCCGCAGGATCTAGGGTTTTCCAGCCAGGGTGACCTTTCTTCTGTGGATTCCGGGTAGAAGAAGGCTTGTCTTTGCCTGTTTTTGCTGTTTCCTGATTGGTTGCTGGCTAGTTATTGCGTTTGGGTTTCTTTCCTCGTGAAGAAGGGTTGATTTATGCTGTTGGGCAGTGGCCAGGGAGGCTATAGATTGAAGAAACTCGCTGGGAAGTGTTTGGTTGTTTGATTGCACCAGAGTTCAGCTGTTGAGGGGTTTGTCTTGCAGTTGTACAGCCGTGTTGATTGGTTGGGCACTTGGATGTGCGATTGCAGGAGTGGTTCAGACAGTGGATGCTATTGGAGTCTCTGTTGCATACTTTGGTTGGCTGAGGATATAGGATTGTCTAGTGATTGGATGTTGTTCACCATTTGAAGTTGAGCAGGGAATTACAATGTGGGCTGGATGGAGAGTCTGCTGGCATTGGTTTGCCTGTGGTGCAGCTTCCCAAAGACCTTTGTAATCAGCCGCTTGGCTTCAAATGAATGTTAAATAAATACCGCAAGGGGCGCCAACATTTGGGGCCAATCGGTGTCTTGTTTCTGAGTAGGAGCGCTCTAGCTCCCCTGTGATTTGTTCTGTGGTGCATATTTACTTGTCTATTTACTGTGTATGCTGTATTTAAGTGGATCCTACCACCCTTTACGTTGTTGAGGCTGGTTTCAATGGAGGTGGCTAACTGCAGGGTTCAAGGAGCATACAGGTCTTCACCATTGGCTGCCCACAACAGCAGCAGGGAAGATTGGAGCAAAGAAAAAAATGTGTGCCTCCTTTTGGGCTGCATTCAGCGCAGCAGGAAGGTCAAGGTTCCATAGCAAGCACTGCCTTACGAGAGGCTGTCCATGAAGGTGTGCTGCGGGGCACGCTTATGAGGCCAACTCAAAGCTCTAGGAGAGCCCATAGGCCACATGTTTTGGAAGTGCCAAGGAGGTAGGAGAACAGCTTTCTGTATGTACAGCGATCCACATCTAGTCAACACTCTGTTGTTGATAGAGGGTGAGCACATTGGATGTAGATTTTGCATTGGATGGAAATATATTTTGCCGGTTCTACAATCTTCTTTTGAGCAGTGTCTAATTACTGCCTGCACATCTATGCATAGTACACATTAAGGAAAGAAGTTTTGAATTCGGATATACCACTGTGTGAGTTCCTGGGCTCCATAACCTTAACTCTAGAGTTAGTCTTCCACTGCGCATACCCTTTGTTGTGTTCACTAACAGAGCTTAGGCTACTCATAACTGACACGACACATGATATTCCTATTTCCTTGACTTATTAGAGGTATGATAGACACCTCTAGTGCGTCCCACGAGGGATGTACTCCATGATGTTTTTAGTGTTTGGTCTCATAGGCTTTTCTAGCCTTCCATAGATGCTGATAGACCTTCCTTGCTTTCTTTCTTTCTTTCTTTCATATAAATTGATGACGAATATCAATGTGCTTGGTACATGCATGAGACATTGGATTCTTTGTCAATGCAATACAACTCTTGTTGTTAAGTTTGAAAGGGCTGTCTTGCTGAGATCCCAAGTCTGCAAGTACGTGACAGTACACGAAAAGCCAAATGCTCTCACACATTGCTTATGTTGCTGTCATATGCTCTGCCTTTATATATGACAATCTGATATCACCGGCTCTTGCTGCGCAATGAAACTATGTCTATACGGAGAGCGAACAATACCTTGGAGTAGATATGTGGACTTGTGCATCCCCAATCCCACTTTCATAGTGTTATGCTTTGCCAAAGGTGCAAATCTCAAAATAATAATCAATTCCCTCATCGTGAGAATTCAGCAACTATGTCATAAAAATTGTCCATCCAACTTGTGATAATTACCCTGGCATTGGGGGTCCATGTGTTCAAGATAAGAGGTACCAACAAGTCTGCATCCGTGACATCTTCTCTTATGGCTACAATCTGCCCCACAAAGTCCTTTAGCTTTGTAAGATGACTCTCAATTGAATCAAATTCATGCATCCTCAATGTATACAGCTGTTTTCTCATTACAAATCTTTGGAGGATTGTGTTGCAAGATATCCCATGCAGCAAAGGGCTGACTTTTGCACTCAGTTTGTGGACATCAACCCTGCTCTTTACTGACAAAACAAAATGTATGTTCAGCTTATATGTCTAAATGACAACAAGTGACAAAGTGCACAAATGTGCAATTTCTCCATGGCCTTGCAAAAAAACTGAAAGTCGATTGCAATGGCCTTCAGAACAGCAGGTAGAGTGACCTGAATTTACACAAAATTTGATGTTTTTAATGTTTTCCTCAAGTTATTTTTGCAGAAGCATTAAATGTCTCTGCAGAGCCTTGTGACACGATGTGTGTGAAATCTAGAAACATTTCAAAAACCACCTCGAGATGTGTGCTGTCAGCAAAAACCTGTTGTTACTGCTCCTAATTGCTGTGTGAATGTCTGTACAATCTATAGAAGGCTATGGATGCATCTGCGTTTGCCTCAAGACGCATGCCCAAGCCTGAAAGCTCAATTACCACTGTGAAACCCTGAAAATCACAAGTGTTGAGGTATAACAGGGATGAATTCAATCCCCCAAAGTGGAAATGTTCACCTTCAGCCCTGTATAAGAGTCTGAAGTGAAATCCTAATTCAGAATGGCTCACATGACACACGTGGCAAGATTCAAAAAAATCAAAATGTGATATGCATACCAGATCAAAAAGCATTCATGACTTGCTGAGCTGCTGCTCCATGTATGTCTAACCCCCCTGAAAATACAATATGCATACCAGATATAAAAGACATTGTTGCTGCTTCCCGTACCTCCTGCTGCTCTCTGTACTACATCTAGGGGTTTCCGGTGAGCCCATTGATATTCCTTTTATACAGGACTGCATGATGCAGTTTGAAGGAGATCTAGTAAGCTTATTTCTAATCGTATTTTTGGTTTGGTGGATTGGTACTGGAGGAGGGAGATGCATTTCATTTCAGCTTCTATTGTCCCTCTAGTTGTTGGACATGGGGTCAGGGTTTCCTACATTCGATGTACGGAACATTCCGTACTGTTCCGTACGTTCCGTATGGTCCTGTACGGTCGCCTGTTTTTTAGGGTTTCGGCCAATTAGGGTTTTCGTTTTTTTGACCGTTTTCTGCCTGTTTTTGACCATTGGGGCCAGCCTCTCCTCCAAACCTGCATATATAGCCCTCTTACCCCTCCCCCTCTCCACCAAGCACTCTTGCCTCTCCATCTCCCTAGCCATCAAGCAGCCCGCTGCCCACCTCTCCATCTCCCTCTCCCTCCCTCTCCCTCACCATCTCCCTCTCCCTCTCCCTCTCTCCTCTCCATCTCTGTCTCCATCTTCCTCTCTCCTCTCCATCTCCATCTCCCTCTCCCTCTTTCTCTCCCTCTCCCCCTCCCTCTCCATCAAGCTCCACCTCCCTCTACATCAAGCTCCCTCTTCATCCCCCTCCTCCATCACTTCTCCATCTCCATCAATCTCCATCTCCATCAAGCTCTCTCTCCATCTCCCTCGGGCCTCTCCATCAAGCTCTCCCTCGATCTCCATCTCCCTCTCCCTCTCCATCCTCTAGTGAGAGTGATCATAGTCTTGGATTTGACAGTGATGGGAGTACCTAGAGGCTAGGACCTAGGACCTAGGCCCTAGGCTCTTGCCTGTAGTAGTAAAGCTTTTTGTAAGACTTTTTCCATCTATATTAGATCTTGGTCCCCCTTTTTGTACTCACTACTTTATGTCACGAATCATGATATATCTTCGGTCCTTTAAGTTTTGCAAATTCACCTATGCAACATGTAGATTCTAGAATGTTTGTGTTTCAACTTTCAAGAATCAAGTCATGGACATGTTTGTGTTTCAACTTACTCTAAAACTCTAAAATATCCCTCTCTTTTTTTTGTATCGAATGTACCATTGGACGTATACCTAAGATTTTTTAGTTCGTTTAGTACCGCACTGATATTGAGTGGCACGCATCGAACGTGATTGTACGTGTCAACCATGCATGGGGTTATTATTCCTTCTAGAGCTCAATGGGTTATGCTTTGATTAATGGGTACAAGATAGGGTTATGCTTTGATTAATGGGTACAAGATACGCTTTCTTAATTTATATGCATGCAACAATAGAGAAGAGTGTATTTGTTCTGGAAGGAACTACTGTCTTGGATTCTAGCGGTAGATTCATAGATCATTGGTAGTGACTTCAATATGCTGGAGATTCCTAATGATAAAAGAGGGGGCAGAGAGGAGGCATTCATCCTTTGAAGAGAGCTTCTTGAAATGCATTCATTTTTCACTTCAAAGGCAGGGATGGTTGGGTTGATGAAGTATTTGATGTTGTACCCTCTTCACTCCTTTTTCCCGAGTTGAATAGTAGACATTTAAGCCCATTCATACTCATTGATAGATTTTATGTTGATGATTGGGGCGTTGATAGAGGTTGCACTGTATAAATTTCCTAGGGGTCTCCACCTCTAATCATTATCCACTTATTCTCGCTCTCTTTGAGCAACATACCTCCTCACATTCAGCCACCACTATCAGGGTTCTAGAGTCCCTTTATGCAAAGAGGGACCTCATTGATTTGGTTCTCACAATCTAGGATTCTTATTTTCATCCCGCTTTGTTGGAAATTATATGGTCACCTTGCCATCTGTAAGCCTCCATATGAGGAGAGAATGGGGGGGGTGAACCACCTAGATATGATATGGTTGTCACATGGGCAGCACTCTGGCTGCTATGTGGACAGCATTCAAGCAAACAAGAGAATGCACATGGGACTGACACATGGGCAGCACACAGTTTGTCATGTGGGCAGCTCACCTAAGGGCATACCTAGCAAGGAGGATGTAACTAAGCTAGCCTATAGCCTGCTAGCTTAGGTCTAATTCACAGCCTGATGATGTAGAAATACCAGAAAATGAATGCAAAGGTAAAGTACAGCATGTAGGTTGCAGAAATTCAAGAGCTGAGCCATCAAAGTACCTGGGTTGTGTGTAGATCCATAGCTAGTGAGAGGCTGCACCAGCAACAGGGATAGGAAAGAAGATTCCTAGGCTAGGAGAAGACATCCTAGTTCAGCTTAGAGCTATTCAAGCTTCAGCTGTAATGAATGACCACAAGTTTGCATTAAGAAATGAACTGAGTACATAGTACAGCAGAGCCCCCTTTTATAGGTGTGGGCCTGGCATCAAGGGGTGGGGATGTCCATTGTCCATTTTGGTCCACTCTAAAGGGATACCTGAATCAATGTGAGTAATTCTTCTCTCACTTACCCTGAGATGGAGTACCCTCTGATCTCTTTGATCCTTAGTAAGGTTTTTGAAAGCCTTCGAAGACCCCACTGTAGTAGTCGGACCTCTCCCCCACGTAGACCACTGCATATACCCTGAGACTCCAAGAGGCATGTCATTATCATCCTTGAATAAATCTATTCCACATAATGGGCTGTCTAGAAATCTGTGGATGGAGGAACCTGTATTAGAGAACCTTTGAAGTAGCACCAAGCCTTGACAATAGACAGAGCCTACCATAAGTGGTGAGGAAGGCATCTTGATATCTACTGAAGTGAAATCCACGTGATGCCCCACCAATCACCACCAGAGGAAAGAGTGCAAGAAATAATGTTCCACAAGAAGAAAGCCTTCCACTGCTCCTACATAAATCCCCTATTTATCAATTTGCAAATAAAAGCTTCGCACTGAATATTTGGATCAGGCTGTTATGTTGGCTTTTGGGCATCAAATTTCCAACCCCACCATGCATGTTTCTTAAAGCCTTATACTTTATACACCACAAGATGGCTAATGTTAGAATTAGACTTATCCTCTCCATAATGCAAAGGCGGGCACGCCACTCTCATCAATGCATTGGATAGGCTTCAGAGAGTGGGTGATTTGTTCCTGGATCTATTGGTGTTGTCACTTCTCTTCCATGTCCGGTGCTCTTCATGGATCATTTTTGCCCTTCCCTTTTCTCCCTGCAAGTTGTTTGACGGTTCGAGTTATCAATTGACTCCCTCGATTCAGGTTTTTGGTACAGGTTTTCCTCGCTGGAGGGAAGTAGTTATGTCTCACTGAAAAAATGGGTTCTCCCCTTTGCATGCCTGAGCAAGTTTATGGTTTTGGTTTTTGCTTTTTCAGTGATCACTTCTGCCTCTGCTTTTTGTTGTTTGTGGAGGCTAGGGATGGACACCATTGTCCCATCTCTGCTGTATTGGTCTTGTTTTGAAAGGAATACATACTTCTTACTGTAAAAAGGCACATTTTGCTTCTAAGAGAGCCGCAACTCAGTGGCTTGGCTTTCACTTACTACGCCTCAGCCATTTTATGAGCGTCAAGGCGGCTCCTGGGCTATCACCTTGATGTACAGTTTTGTTGACTTCATGTCATCCTTGTCTCTCAATACATAATTGCACATGCATCAGTGGACACTAGCTAGGAAATTGTAACAAGCATCACTTCCTAGCACATTAGGAGAGCTAGATGGATAGAGACTATTGATGACACCCAGCTCATACCTTGGCGAGTATTTTGACAAATATCTTACGCACTCTGATGGCTATTTGGTCGAGGATGCAAAGATCTTTTAAGTTTGGTATGATTTGTCTCAGAGAGTGGAAAGATTGTGCTTTCTTTTCTGAGACCATCACGAGCATGACATGGCA
The DNA here is from genome assembly GCF_047967505.1 of Dipteris shenzhenensis. Classification (NCBI taxonomy): domain Eukaryota; kingdom Viridiplantae; phylum Streptophyta; class Polypodiopsida; order Gleicheniales; family Dipteridaceae; genus Dipteris; species Dipteris shenzhenensis. Next base: position 30,479,510 of record NC_141612.1, read on the forward strand.
TTTCCAGCCATAGTCCTATACTTACCAAGTTTTACATTTGCTTAGACTTTTTCCGTGATATTTTACCATGGGTTATCCACATGATGTATCCATGCCTTCAGTTTCTTCTCTCGGCTGTTTCTTTCATACTTGATAGAAGTTTATTTCATGAAAAAAAAAATAGTACGCTTTAATGTGTGGATACAGTTCCTATATCAAAGTGACTTTTTCTCAAAAAAGACATAGCCACATCAAATATCGCACTAGAATAGGTGCGTGCACATTTTGAGGCATATGGGTACAGTGAACCAAACAAGGAAGCTACAAAGCAAAATGTATGCTTTTGAAAGAAAGAGATCACAGTTTTTCCATTTTGTACATGCAGAGGCTTCAAAAGGAATCATTCAAAAATTGATCACAAAATATGGCAGCTCCAAACCTGCTAGCATATATAAAGCATGAAGTCCCTTGTTGAGAGATATGTTGAGCATCATTAGGTGCCCCTCTAATTATCTGCCACAAGAGAAGAAAAGCAGGTTCACTATAGATGTTATGAATCAACACAAGAAACAAGAAAATTCTCACTAAGAACAAGCTGATTGCATCACTCAACTGCATTGAAAAACAAGTGAATGGAAATGCTAAGGGTTAGCATTCACAGGGAGTGTTTTTTTAAGATGTTTAAAGATGAATTGTTAATAGATAAATAAATATATATATATATAAATATATATGTATGTATATACATAAAACACACACACACATGTATGTATGATATACATATACATTATACATAATGTATATGTATATGTATATGTATATCATACATAAATACATACATACATGTGTGTGTGTGTATATGTATGTATGTAGGTAATTTATTTATGTATATACATACATATATATTTATTTATCTATTAACAATTCATCTTTAAGCATCTTAAAAAAACACTCCCTTTATATATATATATATATATGTATATGTATATGTATATGTATATGTATATGTATATCATACATACATGTGTGTGTGTGTGTGTGTGTGTGTGTGTGTGTGTGTGTGTGTGTAGGTAATTTATTTATGTATATACATACATATATATATATTTATTTATTTATTTATCTATTAACAATTCATCTTTAAACATCTTAAAAAAACACTCCCTGTGACACACACACACACACACACATGTATGTATAATATACATATACATATACATATACATATACATATATATATATATAATTAATTAATTAATTAATTTATTTATATTTACATTTATATCTATATACATATGTGTGTGTGTGTGTATCTATACATATATATACATACATACATACATACATATATATGCACACACACACACACACATACTTTTTTTTTTTAATGAAATCTTTGATTGATAATATTATATGAGTAGCAACCTCAAAACAAGGTGATACAATTACATCAACTGAAAATTTCAGTATATGCCAAAAAGACCTCATGATCTATGCAGCGGGTCCGCAAGCAATCAAAGAAAGACTGCTGCAGAGAACGCCTAAAAAAGCCAAACAGAGAGAAAGTAGGATCACCAAAGACTTTACAATTTCTATATGTCCATAAAGTCCATAGTGCCTAGTAGCGAACCCAAACGAAGAAAAGATGAAACTCCATCCACACACACACATACATACACACACACACACACATACATACATACATAGAGAGAGAGAGAGAGAGAGAGAGAGATGTATTAACATCCGCAGGAGGCCTTGCAGGCCTATGGGACAAAGTACGGAATCAAGTAACTCATACAGACTGCTGTGGGCCGGGGCAAAGGGCTCACTAAGGCCCTTGCTGAAGAGAATACACTTACAGCATCAAGGAAAGCTGAGTAAGCAGGCTCAATGAGATATGCAAGTGTTGTCCCACTATCAAAGATGGTTCCCTGGACATTCTCATAAGCTGATGAGTCCACACTCAATGCAATGCCATTAACAGAAATTGCTCGCATGTGGACATTATAATGTGCTCTGCAAAATATAAAAGAGAAAAACAAACAACAAAGTGACATGCAATGCCATTAGCAAAAATTGATATCACATTGACATTATAATGTGCTCTGCAAAATATAATCAAGGCAACAACATACAAAGACTTGATACTAAAGCAAAAGTGATGACATATTTAGAGATTTATACGATAATGCAAAATAAAAATGAGGTGTAGATTCCTGTGCTTACTGAGATGAAACTATAGGCGTATATACCATTCCAGGCTCCAGGACATTGCCCAGAACGAGTATTCCACCACCTCTGTCAGATCCTCCTAAACAATGTGCAAAACTTTCTGGCGTCAAACCTTGAGCATAAAGTTGAGAGACGACAGACAGCTTGCTCTGACCGAACCCCATAATTCCATCCAGTGCGCTCTGTGATGTCAACAGGTCACCAGATTGACTGTAACCACACCTGAAAATGCAAGATGTAAAAAAAGTAAACACAAATGAGCCACAAAGAAAGCGACTCCAAAGACTGAAAATGGGAGATGAATGCAACTGTCGTGGACGATGGATGGAAATGATGCACTTCATGCAAAGGAGAAAGGTTATCATCTTGACACCAATGCAAAACTGTCCAAACAGACATTCCATCATTCAAATCAGGGTTGTTTAAAGAATGAGAAGCTTGCACAATGTTATCACCTTGTAAGAGGCCACAACTGGGCATATGAGAGCCAGCAGGACTTTTAGAGGGCCCCATGATTTATGGCAGAATATGGGAAAGAATGCTGGCTAGTTCCAGCCGTACAGAGAGATAAGATCTCAACTCCTACATCTCTATCTTCAAAATAAAAGCCCTTGGCCAGTCCTGGCAACTTAGGCCAGCCATCACACTCACATTTCCCCAATGCCAGGTCATATTCCGAGCTAGGAATATCAGATTCGTAACTAATAAGATAAGGTTAGCTGTTGCTAGCTTTTGAACTCAGTCAAGTCAAACCATCCAATGAAGTTTCTGTGAATATTTTTCAGATTTTTTAACACAACTACTCCCTCCATTCTTTAGCCCACAACCCACTGGTTTTGTGTACCCTCAATGGTACTGTAATCTCAGATTACAGTAGAATCCTTTGTCGACAGACCAACTGGCACACACACCATTTTCTTGACCCAGGTGGTATGGCTTGATTGCATCCCCACTACACGCATTCACACCTACTCTTGTAGTCCGCTGATTTGCACGAGTCCTGTTGAAAGTGATCTCATGGTCTACCATGCACCTACTAAAGTAACCTATAATGAAATTTTGTAAATATAGCTATCAAAACCTCAAACTAACAAAGGTCTACCAGTCATGAGTGACCTCCTGGTTTACCAAATACTTGCTGAACCTGTTGGGCCACTATCCTAGACAGGCTAGTGAGCATGAGCTGTGAACATAAAAGAATAGAGGAAGTTTAGTCTCAATGTTGCCCGCGAAAATACCGTCAAAAGTGCAACAAACCACAAGGGCTATAAGGTCAGTTTTTTTAAGGTCATAATGCATGTTGGCTTGCCACTGAGTAAATAAGGAATTCTGCTAAAAAGACGCACAAAGAGACTAAAGAGTCAACGACATCATCTGTGGTTAACCTCTCATGCAACAATTTGCAAAGGAATTTCTATGATTCTTGAGTGCACATTCTAGAATTCCAGGGTGAAGACTTGGCCTATAGCTTACACATGAATTTGCGGAAGTAGATGTTGGCTTGAGAACGTCCATTGTTTCCACCACTCCAGTAATATAACTCCACTCTATCATACCCTTTCAAGAAGTCCAACTTAATAACCCTTATCTGTTGGTTGGACTCGGGGGGCCACAAAACGCCATCAGAGTGTCGAGGATAAATCTCTTCTTTAGGAAGCTTCTTAGCGAGATTTATTGATTCTCTTTAAGGATCAGGGCCATTCTTTCACTGAGAGACTTAGCAATGATCTTCATTCCCCAAGTCATGCATTCAACAAATCGGAGTCAGGCCTGTTGGGTCCGAAGTTGTATGCCACTGGCTGTGGTGTCGATGGATTCACTCGATCATTCAGGGAGTCCTGGCTTTGAATACTCCCCTACCATTCCCGCGAGAGCTGTAAAAGCGTCGGAGAGTAAAGCACTGTATCCATCCCCCACAGCTCCCTACTGATGCTCCTGCCTGAAAGGAGGGAGAAATTGCACTGCTAGGAAGGGTGGGGCGGGAGAAATTACTCTCGGGCCGCCCGATAACAACAAAACGATGTGGCTTTCTTTCTAGGTCTGCACTAGGCTTTCGCCTGCCCATAGGATCTGCAAGGACAGGCGGGTTGATTTCTCGATTTTCTGTCCTCACTGAGTGTATTTGTCAAGAATAACATCCGAGCCTCGGCTCACCCCAAAGCAGCAAGCAAAAAGGGAAAATCGAAAGAACTCTGATTGATTATTATTATATGATAATCAAAGAATTATTGATGCTGATTCTGAAATTTGGAAAGTCAATTCCTTGCTTGAGAAAGGGCCACGAAGCCTCCAGTCATTGATTCACTATCGCTCGATGGGTTAGATTCAGTGAATGGTTGGCGAAACGAATAACTCCGGCTATCTCGGATTGGATCAAGAAGAACCAAATTTTACAGGAATGCAAGAGTTTCAAATGACAGACATATCTTTATGCCAGCAAGTTATCAATTTATATTTTATTACCAAAGTACACAAAGTACGATGTACCATGAGACGTAGTACCACAAGTCTACAAAGGAGTTTTGCATTGAAAGCATGGCTCCATTTCATGACCATGATGCTAAACCAAACTTGGTAAAGTATGCCTGCAAACTACTTAGTAATCACCATCGTATACAAGACACTGGACAGAAAGGCAAAATATTTTAAAACCTTTACTTCATTACAGGCTTGAATAGGAATACAAAGCATACTACTTATTACTAGAGCACACTATCCTAAACAGCAGAACTCACAAACTCACCCAAAAATTATTTTTGCCTCTGTATTGACCAGTGTACTATTTGGTCTGACTGTACTATAAATCAGAGTATCTGCAACCAAATACCCTGTTGTGGTACTTCCATCCCCATACAGAAAGCTATAACCACAGTTTTGTGAGCTATCACAACCAGCATTTGCAATCTTCATTGCAGAATCACAATTTGGGTCTCTGCAGCTTATTGGTGAGCTTGTTGATGAGGTGTGTGGATCATAGGGTACTAGAGTCATCTGCACGGGTGTATAATAAGCAAAGACAAAATTCCTTTCAGAACACAACTGTAAATAAAAAAGACATCACACATTGAACTTGAGAAAAAATATTTGATGTTCCAAAATCAACTCACAGAACTATCCTTGATTTAAAAGTTTTGGCCCAACTTTTTTGAAGGGTGGAAGCAGGTAGTACCCCGAGAGCACTAGATCTTGGGCATGCGGTGCATGGATTACAATTTAGCCAAAGGATATCACTTCCAGTGTCAAGTTGCACATAGTACTCCTTTGATGGGCTTCCCATACTTATTCGAGTGTAGTATATCCTGCTTGACAGATCAGGACACCTTTATTCACAGGAAGCAAAGGAATTCTCTCTAGGTTCTCTCTTTCTTGAGCCAAAAAACAAAATTTGAAACCAAGGGGACAGCTTTGTGTTAAGGAGGAGCTGGTTTGATGGCAAGACTTGACTACCTATGTTCATTAGAGCCTGAATTGGTTTTAATTCAAAAAGAGCAACGCACTCATAGGTTCATATCAGGGTCCATCAATATTTCATGTTTTCATGTTAAACATTTTTTAACAAGCTCATACACTATCCACCAGGTTCATGACAAGGCCATCCGAACAACTTAAAAAAAGAAACATTAATCACCTGAGGAGGGCAGTCAAAATTGCTCCAAGAAGAAGCATAAAATATTGTCACGCATTTAAAAATGGCAAGCGTCGATAAGTCACAAAGTTATTATTTGTGTCTGTTGGCACCAAAGGTGCCACATGTCCAGTCTGGGCAGAGCATTGTCTAGCCACCCAGGTCCTCTCTCTCCCCCTTTCTCCAAAAGGGGCCCAAGGGTGCTGCGAGAGAGCACATGTTAGCCCTTATATCCAAATCCTCCATTAGGCGCACTTGATATATGAAACTACCTGTCATGGGCATCTGCAGCCCATGGCATGGCTGCCTAGGTGTAGCCTTGCAGACCCACAGCACCAGGACAGCAGGACAGCAGAAGTCCACGTGGTCATGCAGGCTGCCATGTGGCCTGCACAGGTACAGCAAGAGCAGACAGGTACAAACAGCAAAGTACAAAAGCAGGAAGGAGCTATTTATAGGCCCCACTAGCCAATCCGTGGATTGTACTTACAGCCTCAGCCAGTCTGTGGATTTATACACTCATGTCTGTGGAAGGAGCGTGCCCTAAAACCTAGACAAGGATCACTTCCCTCCTCATGTCCACATCAACTTCTGTAGCCTTCAGTTCAGATCCAGCAGCCTCAGGCTTCAGCAGATCCAGGAGGACAAGCGGAGCGTCACTTATGGAGAGGGAGAAGAGGAGCAGTCTGAATCTCTCCATCTCCATCTACAGGAAGGGACAGCCCTTCATCTACAGTTGTGTTCTGAGCCCTTTGGTACAACAGTAATAAACAGTAAAAAGGGCAGCTCCCACATTCATTCTCACACGCACATACAAGCACATGTGTTTGTGTACCTTTCAGTCCAGCACATGCTTCTGCATCTGCAGTTAGATAATGGGTGTGAGTTAGCTCCTTCGCCTGTTCAGAGAATCGAAATTTCTTTCCTGAAAGTGCGAGGTACAGATCAGGGAAGGTTGTGAGTGCATGGTCACCACATGCTCTGGCAAGTCAAACATGAACAATGAGACACCTTCCAAACCAGCATGGACGATGAGGCGACGTCCGCACCAGGTGGGAGTTGCACCCATGCCACCAGAGGCACCTATGAGCCAGCTGCTATAGTCACAATGATGCAAGCCATTATTTTGATGCAGCAACAACAGTCAAGAAAACATGACACAGTGCAGCAACAACAGTCAATCTCTCCACCCAGATATTACAGCTCCAGGAGATGAGAGGGGAGTGGGACTGAGCAGCATAGGAAGTAAGAGAAGACAGAGAATGCGAGGCTTGGGAGGCAAAAGAGAGCTGAATCGGTAGATGCTGATGGACGTACGCCTTTGAAAACTCGCAATCGTAGCCTTGCCTCTAACTGGCTTCAAATCTCGGCCTCCTTGAGTCAACAACCAACTTTGCTAATGTTTGCTTGCAGGTCTATAACATGGCGCTGGATCCAACTCATCTCATCTCCACATAGGTAGGGTCATGTCCCCATGGAGGCCCATCACCCTCCTTGGCACTACCTACAAAATCCTATCCGGGACACATGGTCTCTAGCACGTAGCGTACTTGATCAGAGTGAGGTGTCGAATAGTCATCATCATTCCCATAGGTTAGAAGGTTAACCATTTCGGTGCTCTCCCAACAAGGCAGTGAGCCTCGAACTCCATCCACTTCTGCCTGACCTCATGCATGTTCCCCTTCAGGTCATACGCATTCTTTGGAACCAGGAGGAGAGAGTTCTTTCCAAGGTCACACAAGGTTGTAGACTAGTCACACTGCCAGAGCAGAAGCTGGTAGAGGATGTTGTTCTTCATACAATCAAAGTGGCTGGATTCAGTAGACCTACACATGCCGCTTGACATGGGTTATCCTTGGCGCCTCTGGCTCTATGGTGGATGCCCAATCTTGCACCTTTCTTGGGACCCAAGAGAGTAGGACTGGACTGATTCAGCAGCTCCTTACAGGACACTCTTTTTAGACTAAATGCATACAGATTCGCTAGGTGTGGCCAGCTCAAGAGCCTACATGGGATTCCCACCCGGAGAGCACATTAGGAGTCATTTGGCATCACTTTACACAAGTAGACCATTCTTTGGGAGATGACTCTGAAGATCCTACCAGAAGAGAGAGATTTTTATGATCTTTCGGCTATTCTAGCACAATCGACTCTTGATCAGCACCTAAAGACAGACCCCACATGCTATGATGCCACAGTCCTGGAGTCTGTTCACCATTGCATCTGGGAATGCACAGAGGCCCAAAGGATATAGCAGGGCCTTGCACGATTGTTTGGCAGGATGAGGAGAGATACTTGCTACATCACATCGTATCGGTGGCCGAGCTTAGTCAAGTCCACAGATCTTCTATGATAGAGTGGATTTGGACAGGGCCATTCTCATTCTCAAGGGAGCCCCTCAGCTTATCACTTTACATGCACTGCAGGCACAGACATCATGCTTCCTACATCAGACCCGGCTTGGGAGATCATTGCCAGTCTCACCGCAAGGCAAATTTCGAGATCCAAATGCACAAAGGCCTTAGATGGAACCAGACTGATACAGTCACTTACTAATCTCTCTTTCATTCTGTCGATTCACGGACAAAATTCACAGGCGTAGGCATCCCGAATATCCTCCCAGCCTCTCTCATGGATTGCATGCCCATAAAGATACGTAATTTCTATTTCTTCATGCCTATCCATAAGTCCTCAGTTCCCTAGATGGTTCCCTCCTGCCACATGTCAACATTTTAGACCTTTTAGCTTGGTACACCATTTACCCCTCTCTTGGGGCACAATTAAAACATTTGCCCCTTGGCATTTTTACACATTTAGGTGTACCTAGGCCTTAGCACTCAGAACCACCTAGTCGATGCCAATACACCCTCACCTAGGACCTTGGCAGTTACTTCCCTTGACCATTTATTTTACGTACATGAAATATTACAGAAGTCGGTCATCTAAGAGAAAATGCCCACGGATCTTTCCGAGGTCATGCTATCTCGGCTAGAGCATAACATTCCTTCCCTCTTTAAGCATCAGCGTCCTCGATGATGAAATCTGGGAATACTCTCCGTAACTAGTATACGGATTCCCAGGTAGCTTCCGATAGAGGTAGACCATGCCATGCAACCAACACCGTGGGTATCTTCCGATTGCGCACTTGCATTGTTCCTCGGTCCAGGATTCTTGTTGGTTTGCGTCTTGCATTATCCTCTATCTCCTGAAACAAAACAACACCTTCGATTAGTGAGTCACCTGTATGCAAAAATTTCTTTAAACAAGAAACATGAAACACTGGGCGCACCTTACACCCCGGTGGTAATTCTAATTTATAGGCTACCTTGCCTATTCTTTTTAGAATTAACCACGGCCCACAATATCGAGGTGATAACTTAGCACACTCTCCTACAGTCAAAGACATAGAGTGCGAAGAAACTCTGAGAAAAACTTTTTCTCCTTCCTTAAATTCTCTATTGGATCGATTTTCATCCGCATACACCTTAGCTCTGTCCATAGCTTGGCGGATGTTAGCTCTCGCAAGTGCTAGCATCTCCCGCATCTGAACCACAAAGTTCGCGGCACTAGGCACTTTCTGAGATATTCCAACTATAGTTGGATTCGCTGGTCTATAACCATAGTTCAGCTCAAACGGACTGAACCCTGTAGAGGAATGTTTCCTATCATTGTAGGCAAACTCTAACAATGGCAACCACTTGTCCCATGTATGTTGCCTCAATGACACATATGCTAAGTATATTCTCTATAATTTGGTTGATTCTTTCTGTCTGACCATCCGTTTCTGGATGATCCCCACTACTCATTCCCAAGTCAATCCTTAGTGTACCGCAGTCGAAAAATGACCGGTAAATTTGACATCTCTGTCTGACACTATGGATTTGGGTAATCCATGCAGACGAAATATATGTCTAATAAACAAATCCGCCACTTGCGGGGCACTAACAGATTCTCTAGTTGGAATGAAGTGAGCCATCTTGGTAAGACGATCAACCACCACAAGGATAGAATCATATCCACCTTGTGTCGTAGGCAGCCCTACAATAAAGTCCATGGAAATGCTCTCCCACTTACTTAGTGGTATCTCCAAGGGCTGTGAAAGTCTGGGTGGCTTCACCCGTTTTGCCTTACTTACCTGACACGAAAAACAACGTGTCACATATTCATGAATATGCTTTTTCATCTTTGGCCAAAAGAAATCTTGCTTCACGAGATCATATGTCTTCTCAACTCCTGGATGTCCCGCACATGGGCTATCATGGCATTGTCGAATGACTCTCTGCCTGAGATCATTCTGATTAGGTACTACTACCTTGCCATTTCTTTTCAACATACCATCCCTTATGGCATATCTTGCATAAGTTTGGTCTTTTCTGGATGCCAGGTCATCCTTTTCCTCGGGTTTTAACACATGAGCCTTAGGCCAAAGGCTCTGGACGAACTCGTCCACCTTTTGAGTTTCTCTAATCTCGGCCATTAGAGCACTCTCTAACACCATGAAACTCATGTTATGCATAATGCGTGACAACGCTGCGTGACAACGCATCAGCAACTTTATTATCTTTTCCTCTTCGGTACCGAATCGTCAAATTAAACTCCTGCATGAGTTCTGCCCACCTAGCTTGGCGGCCTCTCAAGTCAGGTTGTTTACAAAAATGTTTCAGAGTATCATGATCAACATCCACATAAAACTCCGATCCATACAAATAATGTCGCCATGTTTTCAAAGCATGGACAACAGCATACAACTCTAATTCATGAGTTGGCCAATTTCTTTGAGAGGGAGAAAGCTTCTGCTTTCAAAGGCTACTGGCCTTCCCTCTTGGAGAAGAACTGCTCCTACCGCAATGCCACTTGCATCAGTTTCCAGGAACAATGGTTTCTAGGGAGCAACTATTTTTAACACCGGTCCTGTGACCACAGCTTGTTTTATGGTGTTAAAACTTTCTTGTTGATTCTGTCCCCATATAAAAGGTACTTTATCTGAGGTCAGATCAATCAATGGCGATACTATTTCGGAATATCCTTTGATATGCCTTCAATAAAATTGGACAAATCCCAAGAATGATCGCAAAAGCGGTCAAACTCTAAGGTATTGGCCAAGTCAATATCGCAGCCACTTTCTTTGGATCCATTTCTACCCCCTCTGGAGTAATTATGAATCCTAAATATTCAAGTCTAACCATACACAGTATAGTTTTCTTCTTATTTACATAAAGACTGGCTTTCCTCAAAGTATTGAACACTATTCTTAAGTATTCGCGATGCTCTGTAATACTTTTACTGAATACCAGAATATCGTCAATAAAATGTACTACAAACTTTCCGATATACAGACGTAGTAAATCGTTCATAAGCATGATGAATGTAGCTGGAGCGTTGGTAAGTCCAAAGGACATTACCAAAAACTCATAATGACCAAACCTGCTTCTAAAAGCGGTTTTATGCACATCCTCGGCTCTAATACGGATCTGATGGTAGCCACACTTAAGATCTATCTTACTGAAAATTACGGCCCCATACAATGCATCTAGCAAATCATCAATCCGAGCATCGGATACCTGTGCTTAATAGTGATATTATTCAATGCTCTGTAATCTATACAGAGGCGAAAAGTATCATCTTTCTTCCTCTTTAATATCACTGGCAAAGCAAAAGGTGAAAAACTGGGTTGAATCTGCTCCAGCTTGAGGTATTCTTCCAGTTGTCTTCGCATCTCAGCTTCTTCTGTAAAGCTTAATCTATAGGGAGGTCTATTTACAGGTTCTGCCCCCGGGATCAGCTCAATTTTATGTTGAACATTCCGCTCTGGAGGTAACCCATAAGATAACTCATCCCTAAAACAATCAAAGAACTTCTCCGATATCTCTTTAGCCAACTCGGCCATTTCCCCATCTTGGGTAGCCTCAGTGCCAGCCGATGCATCATCAATCGACTCTACCGATGCTATACACAGACACAGAAACTCTTTCGAAGTCTTCCGAATTTCCATGGCTGAAATCAATGGTCCTCGAGGTAAATCCTTTTCACCTCGCAAAACATATTCTACCCCGTTCATCTTGAACTGGTAAATATGCTTTTTCCAATCAATGGCTGGATTTTTCCAAAAATGCCAAGCCATGCCTAGGGCTATATTTGCGTGAGCAAGCCTGGTCAACTCAAAGTCCAGCTTCTCAACATAGTCATCTGTTCGAAGTTCCAACTGGGTAACCCTTTGGTCCCATACTTCAGTTGAACTTCCGTCCGCCATCCTGACCGTATAAGCATAGTCAGACGGACTAGTTTTCAACTTGAGCCTCTTAATAAGCTTCAAGTTAATTACATTGTGCGTTGACGCTAAGTCAAACAACACAATCACATCATGATTGGCTACTTGCCCTTTCATTTTAATCAACTTGGGCTCATCGAAAACCGTATACCCCGTTGTTGCGGGCTTTGAAAGGATGTTATCAGGTGCACCGCTTACTAACTTAGTAACAGACACACTTAACAACACACGTACTAACCTCTGAGAAGATCCCGCCAATTGCATCTGCATATGTTCCGCATTGAGACTCTCCTACATTTCCGCGTCGCATTCAGATATTATCATATTGACCGTGCGACGGTCTTTATTTAGTGGACAATCTTTCCACTAATGTCGCTGAAGGCAGCCGAAGCACAATCCTTCTTTTCTAGCTTTCTCTTTTTGCTCAGGAGTCAACGAGGACTTTGACCAAGCCTGGGTTGCCATTGGAGTTACTTTTCTTTTCACCCCAACGGTGGTACTTGTCTTTGCTTGTCCCTCAACTGGCTTCACCTGCTTGGTTTGGCTACTTGGCTGCGAGACACTTGTCTTTGAAGTCCATTTCCTCTGAAATCCCCCCTTTCTCGGGTACTCATGCTGAGTCCCTGCCTGCACGAATCCACTAGATCTGCCTTTGGCATCCTCGTAGTTCAGGGCTACTGCAATAGATTCATCTAATGTAGTCACATATTTGGCCCGAACTTCCATTTTAATCTTGTCGTTCAGTCCATAGATATAGTCTTTCAACTGAACCGACATAGGGAGAGAGTCTGTTATTTTCATAACACATTCCCTGAACTTATCAGTGTACTCTGCCACCGACAAATTCCTCTGGCGAAGGTTTCTATAAGCATCCCAAGCTCGGGACTCTTCGTCAGGTGGAAGAAAGTGTTTCTTAAATCCAACCTTAAACCCTTCCCAGGTGGTAGGGGCAACCTGATCTTTCTGTTGCTTTATCCACCATCTATCTGTTGCCTCAATAAACACGTGAGTGGTCTCGCGGATTTTCGTTAAATCAGATCTGATTTCACAAATGGCGAAGGCTTCTTCCCACTTATGTAACCAAACCTCGATCACATCAGAACTGCGCTCGGTCATCCGACCAGCGTACTTCTCCGGTCTATAGTTGGCAATATTAGGTACCTTGACCTTTGCACGTTCTGATGAGTGTATACTGGGCTCTGGCTCTGCTGGAGCTTTGCCCTTTTCATTTCTAGATGGTTTAGCTGACAAGGCTTGTACCATTTCTCTAATTTCATTTTGACCAAGATTCACTTGAAGCTGCTGGTTCATGATCTGTTGTAAAGCATCTTCTAGTACAGAAATCCTACCCACCAGAGTAGGTGTTGTGTGATGGGACACTTGTTGTGTATACTGCGCTCTAGATTCACCAGGATTTACCCTGGAATCCTGTCCCTCTGTCTCCATTTTTTCAAAAGGGAAAATAGTTTTTTTTTTTTAAATAAATAACTTCTTTCCGTACGTCAAAACCCCAAAAATATATCACACTTCGAACTCCCCTTTTGCTGTACAGGAATAATAGACTGTAACTGAAAACTGAAAATTTGTATAGAAGGAAAAAGAACTGCTCCCTGGAATATCCTGGAGTCCCGAATTCCTTTCTTCTGCCAAGCCTTTGCAAGCCTCGAAAATCTGCGCCACCAACCAAGGCACTCACCCAGCTATTCGCTTCTCTGTTTCGGAATCAGCCTCAGTGCTCACGGGCTATTTTCGTGACCACATCCCAGACGTGCAACGTCCCACGCATCTTTGGCGCTGCTCATCAACCTATCGTAGCTGCACTGCTCCTATTTGCTGCCTTGAGGAGCTGCTAGATGGCCAGTCGATTGAACCAGTACCCGACTACTTTGTTGGGCTAATCAGCCACGCATCGCCATCGAGCCCCCACGTTACCATCGCTGCCCGTGTGTCGCCCATCGCCACACCTCATTTACCAAATGAATAACCACCTCTAATCCTTGCTTGATGCCAACGGACGAGACGGCCAAATCCCGTGACCATTTAAAAGCACACGTCGTAATCCCCTCGTCCAGCCTAAGCCACGCTGATTTCACAGGTGTTTCACCCAACAGCGCTTATCGTGTCGAAGGGCCTGCCCCTAACTTCAGTCTCACGCGCCACCGTTCCCTGGCTCTAAGCTAACCGTATACCAACCGGTTCACGTAGACAGCTCGTCCCTTCTACGCAACTCGTTCATCCACGCTCCCATATGTTCTGTGCTCTGATACCAAATGATACAGTCACTAACTAATCTCTCTTTCATTCTGTCGATTCACGGACAAAAGTCACAGGCGTAGGCATCCCGAATATCCTGTTTACCCCTCTCTTGGGGCACAATTAAAACATTTGCCCCTTGGCATTTTTACACATTTAGGTGTACCTAGGCCTTAGCACTCAGAACCACCTAGTTGATGCCAATACACCCTCACCTAGGACCTTGGCATTTACTTCCCTTGACCATTTAATTTACGCACATGAAATATTAAAGAAGTCGGTCATCTAAGAGAAAATGCCCACCGAACTTTCCAAGGTCATGCTATCTCGGCTAGAGCATAACACAGACCTATGCTTCTCAGTCACTCTCAATGATTTAGTCAGATATCAAGGCGCATCACGCACAACCATGGCCAGGAGAGTGGTTTTCATGAGAGAGTGGGACCATGGTTTATTCTTCACTTACATTGCCTTAAGGCCTCCATGGTAGTTCCACTCTCTGGACTGGTTACGACAGCCACACCTTTTCTTTATTTGATTTATTAGAGATTCTTCACAATATTTTTCTTGTTTCCATACCCACAACATGAACCATGCATCTAGTATTCCACTTATGTGGGCCAGGCAGTGACAGTAGTACCAGAACTGGAAGCAGTCCGAGATCATCAATGAGGTAGAGGTGGTTGAGCTACAGCAGATTTTGGTTCATAGGTTCAAGAGAGGTACACGCCACTGCTACCGCTTGTATGTGATCAAGTTCAAACATCAGGGCTCCCACAAAGCACCATGGCCCGACGAGAACACTCCACAAATTATTCTCACTTCCTTAAAGCATACAAAGACGTTTTTATCTCCCCTAGTTCCAGCTTCAGCAGGAGGGGACGCCATGGAAATCTGCAGCCCATGGCACGGCTGCCTAGGTGGCAGCCCTGCAGCCCATTGCAAAGGACAGCAAGACAGCAACAGTCCAGATGGCCACGTGGCCTGCACAGGTACAGCAGCAGCAGGCAGGTACAGCAAAAGCAGCAGGGTACCAAAGCAGGAGGGGGCTATTTATAGGCCTCCCTAGCCAATCAGTGACTTACAGACTCAGCCAATCTGTGGATTTACAAACTCAGTCAGTGGAAGGAGCTTGCCCTAATAAGGAGCCCATCCCTCATTTCCTCAACAGCCTTTGCAGCCTTTAGTTTAGCTCCAGCAGCCTAGCCTCCAAGAGATCCAGGAGGACCAGCAGAGCATCAGTTACAGAGTGGGAGAAGAGGAGCAGTCTGCCTCTCTCCGTCTCCAGCTACAAGATGGGACAGCCCTTCATCTGCAGTTGTGTTCTAAGCCCTTTGGGCAAAAGTCATATCTTTGGGCAAAAGTCATATCTCAGTCTATTGGCAAAACAGTAATCAACAGAAAATACTCTCTATGGAGGGGGCACATTCATTCTCACACACACATAAACGCAAGCACTCGTGTTTTCAGTTCAGCACATGCTTCCAAATCTACAGTCAGATAACAGGTTCGAGAGAGAATGAGTTAGCTCCCTTGCCTGTTACAAACCCCACCCCCCGCCCCCCCCCCACAATTGTCACCATGCACCCATCTCACATTAGGCCAAACCCAACCTGCCACATCACATGCCTGAAGATATCTAGCTACCCGCCCGTAAAGTGATATAGCGCTCAACATAAGTTACATACCATCCACCAGACTGCAGAGGAAGGCATTAACAATCATCACAGTCGGCCACCGTGGGCCATTAAATCCATGCTAACAGCCGCCAATAGCACCACACGCACTGCTGCACAAGCGCACTCCACCTGACCCCCTGACCCAGAGCAGGAGCATAATGGTTCTATAATATGTTGGCATCAAAAGGTGCCACATGTCCAATCTGGACTGCATGGGCAGAGAACAACCTAGCTACCTAGAAGGTGGTGAGAGAGAGTGCCTATTAGCTGACTCTGTATATGGGACTAAAGTCTCACCCATATTGCCACTGTCACGACTCACCATTCATCCATCTCAGAGATTAGGTCTATGTCCATGTTTCTTTTTAGTGTGAGGCGAAGGTCCTTGCAGTTTCTCTAAGCAACAGCTTATAGCTAATTCAGTAACCTTAATTGAGATAATAGTGGACAATTGTGATAGATAACAAGAATCCAAAGCGGCAGTATCAAGCTGGTCAAGACACTGGTAGACTTAGTCCTTCCAAATAGTTTTTCATGTTGCAGAATTCCCGGGTTCCAACTGGAACCCACATGAAAGCATTTCGTACAGAAGGCATGTCACTGTAGGAATATGCTATAGTTCCTTACAGAAGAAAACAAACCCTACAGACGTTCCGAGGTCTGTCTCAGAGAGGAACAACAGTATTAGTACTTAAACGTTAAAATGGGGAAGTGGACAGTCAGGCCACCCAATCTTATTAAACTCTCGTCCACATTGTAGCAATGTTCACAACTGCTCAATACTCTCTCACTTACTTTTAAAAGAGACTATTACGAAAATGAGCTTATGACTCATAAAGTTTAAAATCCAATTTCATCAGGGAGGTACTTGAGGACAAGCGCATAGAGCTTGTCAAGGTTCATACAGATGATAACCCTGCAGATATGCTGACGAGGGTCCGCTAATGTAAAGGCTAAAAACTCGACTGCATCCTGAAGGTTTCCAAATTTGAGGCAGCAGATATTCTAAAAACCAGATGAAAGGCCGTCAAGTCGAGCGAGACACATGGTTTCCTGGGTCCACTGAAACAAAGGAACCTACATTGATGAGTCACGCCTCCTACCGGGTATAACACGTTTGCAAACGTTCAAAAAGAGAGGAGATATTTCTTAATCATGTTGTCAAAACCCGCAAATAGCAGACAATTCGAAACTCTGGCAGTCATATTCCCGCCAATCGCCAATATACCTGCTCTCCTTTGTTTCGCCATGCTATCCTCGAATCATTCGTGAGCACCGCAATAATCAAATCACAGAAAAGCGGGAACGTTTAAAAGCTTTGAGTTTGCGTAAAATCATTGAGAAACGACCAAAGAACATCGTGAACGAATATATTGACTCCTATCTCTTTTACTGAAATTGCAAGAGCGGATGTGGAGAGAGAGAGAGAGAGAGAGAGAGAGAGAGAGAACCCTGCGACAAACGGGTTCGCGGATCCTCCGACTGGAAATTGTACCACGTCCGCAAGAAAGCGACCGTGCCTCGCCCTGTCATGCGCCGCGAAAAGTTCGAAATGTTCTTTACTCATTCCCCTACCAGAATTCTTCTTTGATGCCGTTAGAAGATCGGTGTACGCATGCTGAAGCCTGATCAAACCCACTTGTCCCTTGACACGGGTACTTTCCGTGTAAGCAATAATCAGATAAGAAATAACAAGGATCAGAAAATGTCTGCATTCCCAGCGTGAAAAGCCGAAACGCGAAGTCGCCCGGAGTAGAATGGACGGACTGCACTGGCTGTCTCCATGCCCGTGAAGATGGATGAACGGTGGTGACGTTATGACTGGCCTTCTCATCGGTTTAATCAAGCAATTCAGGATTAGAATCTGCAATTCGGGAGGAGAAGAGAACTGGGCTTTCTTGCAAGAAGAAAATTCTCGCAAGCGCGTCAAAATCCCGTCTAAAGCTTCAAGTCAAGGCAGGAAGGCGATCGCCCGAATGGAAGCACGCGCTTCTCCACAGCCCCGATCATTCTCAAGTATATAAGAACATAAAGAATTAAAATTTTCTAATAAAATCGGACGAATCGTTTCCTGACGGCGCTTCTTGAGAATTTGCTGGGGAATCGGTGCACTGCAGATACCCAGGTCTTGTGTCTGTCTTAAGATTGCAGCCAGAGCTCAATCAAATCTTGTCGTTTAAGAGAAGATTGCAGCCAGACCTCCTTCATTCTTGGAAATTATGTCCAACGAGATAGCGCATGAAACCATGGAAATTTTCTATCTGATGCCGCCTCAGGGGACAAATAGCGACGCAAAGAGCGGCTTCGGAATTCGCTCACATGAAAGGAAAAATCGGTGCCCGCAAGAATTCGGCGCAGACACTTGAAAGTTGAAAACTTGTGACTCGTGTGAAGATTGCCGGCAGACCTCGATCAAATCCTTGTAGTCTGTGCTAAGATTCCAATCATTCTTGAAGTATGAAGAAGGAGAGATCAGACTGAGACAGATGGAGTAATGTCTGTGTGGCGGTCTCCCAAAGGAAGATAGCGATGGGAGAGCGCGGGAAAAACGACGGGAGAGAGGACGCCGGTGCAGAGGCGTTTGGTGCAGCTACTTGAAAATCTTAGGATTGCAGACAGACCTCGCACCGATTTTGTATTGCAAGCTCACCTTTCGGATGCTTCGCCAACCCGAAAACAAGCTGCGGAAGAACAAATTTCCAGACAAGCAAAGCAACGCCGGAAATACGTCGATGAACCAACCGAGAACTGGAGGATTAATCAAACGGGCGGGTAGGAAGGAGCTGGGAGGGATACGAAGCCGGTTGTGATGATGCTAGTGAGATCGTAAACAGGAGGTGAGAGGTGTGGAATCTGTGTAAAGGAAGCATGTCAAGGGGAGGGTGATGGTTGGGATACGGGAACAGAAATTTTCCAGAAAGCAATCGGAGGGATTAGTCCTTGCCGTGCTTGACCAGATGATGTGCTTTCCGTTTCCGGCGATGCTTCCTGGCTTTCGCTGCTTCTTCTTCCCCTCTCTTTCAATTCTTCCGGTTGAGGATCCTCTGCAAGCATCAGCATCGCATTCTTTGTTGCTTTCGATGTCTCCTGCTTCCTCAGATATGCTTACCGTCTTGCTTTTTCCGTTTCTGTTTCTGTTGCTTCTTGCTTCTTGCTTCTTGCTCCCTTCCACGCTCCCTCGATCAAAAATACGAGGAGGAGGAGAGGGGACGCAACGTCTGCTGCTACGAGAAGGATCGCATTCCTTGCCGCTGGCTTTCCTGATGCCCTTGCCTTCGTCTTGCTTGCCGAGATGATGATGATGATGCTTGCTTGCTTGCTTCCCGGGCTTTTTCGGCTTCCTCTTGCTCTTCCCGGTGCTTGCAGTCGTTGCGTTCCGTGCTTCCTCTTGTGCCTTCGGTGCTTCCTATTGTGCCTTCGTGCTTCCTCTTGTGCTTTCCCGTGCTTCGGTGGCTCCTCTTGTGCCTTCGGTGGTTCCTCTTGTGCCTTCGGAGCTTCCTCTTGCCGTCTGTGCTTCCTCTTGCTCTCCCAAACGGAAAAACGCTTCAAAACACTCAAATACTCACCAAATTGAAGCTTCGTTGCCGCAGGAATGCGATGCTAATTTCTTGTGCGAGAGCGAGCTAGCTTTCTGCTTGCTTCGTCTGATGAGGTGAGGTGAAATCTTCGGATGGAGAGGAGAGAGGAAAAGATCGAAGAGGGGGAGGTCAAGCAGAAATTCCAAAAGCCTTCAAAGGATTGAAAACAAGACGATTAGCTAATCCGTCGTTCTTAATTGTACTTACTTACGCACTAAATCGAACTTAATAGACTACGTTAATTTGGCTCATCCTAGCTGCCACGTCGGATGCATAAATATTTTTACAGGGGCGCCTCTCCCGCATTTCCCACGTCAGATTTCTATTTACAGGGGCGTCTGCTGTCGTGGGCTGTACAGTCTGTCTCAACCAGTTTAAACAATACGGCGGCTCAGAGGTGTCTGCCACGGTGGCGCCATGAAAAGCATGCCACGTCGGCAAACGCGCCTGCCTACTTTGGTCGGCGCCTTATCTAATGGCTCGCCTTTGGAGGGCCCACCAATGAGGCCCACGTGGCTATCTAGGCGCTCGCCACTTGTCACGTTCTTAACCCAACTCTTTCAAAGAGCACAAGGACCACGGACCACGGACTTTTTGGGACTTCCTTTTGAGGCCTCTCTTTCAGTTTTTTTTAAAAGCCTTTTACTCACTCCTCAATAGGAGACTCGAGAGAGGTCTAAGGAGGTATCATGTTCCAACTTCTCTTCCTGGCTCTTCCTCAGTCCTAACTTTGTCCAACTTCATGTCCGAGGCCCCGCGTAAATTTGCACCCCAATCAGGCACCTTGACCCCGTCTTGTATACCACCTTGCACCAACGCCTGTCTCACCAGCACTGCCCCACCCCCCCATCTCCCCCCCTCGGACCCTGATCAATTGTCCCCCATGTTTCCCCACTTGCACCCTACAGCCTCTCACTTTACCCTTGATTTCAGCCCTTGCTCTATGCCGACATACAAGCAACTTTCAAAAACAATCATTGACTCCGACACGCTCATGCTTCCTTATGTCAGAGGTTCACCTAACTTGCTTCATTTTCAACAAGCAAATTTTAAATTCGTTTCACACGTGAAGTGAAAAACATCAAATTATGGTATGTTGCTTAGTTTGAACGAGGAAGGCCTCCCACTCAAGGTAAAATATATTAGATGTATTCTAATTAGGTGAGGTGGAAAAAAGGGCATAGTCTAGTGACCTAAAGTAGCATAAATGGCCATATATGGGGACAACCACCTACACATGGAAGCTCTTTTTTTTCTTTTAGCCAAACATGGAAGCTATTAAAAGGGACTTCAATAAGATGCATACAAAATCCATAAAGGAACGACATTTCATGTTTCTGTTTCGAGGAGCCAAATATATTAGTAGTCTTTTACAATTTTTAGATCACATCCATCTCAATTAAATAAGTAAATTCTCAAGTTAAGAATAAACTATTCAAGCTACTTCTTGCATGCCAACAAATGAACTAATCTTTACAATGTTGTGAGCCATATAACCTAATGGTTTGTTTAGCTTTTCCAAGTCATGATTACGAAGAAAATTTCATAAAATGCTTTTCAAAATACATCTAAAATTCTTTGCATTTAACAAATCAACACATAGGAAATCAAACATTTCCATCTTAATATATGTCACGTTTCGAGTGCATTATACATGCCTAAAGTCGACTCCACTCATCCATTTGGTATCTTTGAATGATGTAAACTTGTTAACAACGTGTTGATAAATGATTCTAGCACCATCACCACACCTTCAAGGAATTGTATTAGACACCTAGATGTGAAGCAAAGCTAACAACAAGGATCCAAAAGGTTACGTACTTTCCTCAAACTAAAGGCCAAAAGAGTGCAAAAGATATAAAAAGGCATAAGGGGACAAACCATGTCCATGTTAAAAAGTGGACAAAACTATCAACACTTTATATTGATTCGATATCATAATATTGGTCTTTGTTTTTTCCTTTTGGCAATTGTACGCAACCCTCTCATTTCTACCATATCCCACTCATTCATGTACGCTTGGGCCCTCATGCAATTTGAACCTTAGCTATCCCCTTTAATGCACGCCAAATCTCTATTGATTATGATAATGGTCATACCATATCCCACTCATTCATGTACGCTTGGTCCCTCATGCAATTTGAACCCTAGCTATCCCCTTTGTAACCCAAATCTCTATTGATTATGATAATGGTCATTAGTAAAAGAGTGGACCACTTGAGCAAATAAAAAGAATGTCCAAGTGAAGATGCTTTCAAAAACCACCAATACTAACTTAATACATAATTGCTTATTTTGGATGATTTAGTGGCCAAACACTTTCATTTCATGCATGTCTTTGTCAATCGGTGTAGCACGATACACTCTCTATATTGAAGTATACATTACCTTCCAAACTCCTCTAATGTATTTCCCCTATGTATTTTCTTAAGTTTAGACATGAAAGTAGAGATAGCATATGAGGGATCAGCATCTTTATAACCAAAAACAAATATAACTTTATCTCAACATCAATCCTAACATGTGGTATTATTTGGGCATTAACTATGTGGCACCCCTAGTTTCACAACGATTTTTAGGCGCCTTTTTATGGTATCTTTAACTATAAAAGGTGTTGATGTATAAATGGACCAAGAAGGCAAAGATTCTAAGAAAATACTGAAAATTGTTCAACTTAATGGGATTTAAGTTGCAAACATAACTCAATTGGTGTTAAGATTATAAATGAAAATCATTGACAGGTATACATTATAAGGTAATTAGCACTCCATAAGGGAATTGCTTACAAATAAAGGTACAAGTTTGGAATGCTTTGATCAATTCCCTTGTATGGTAACCCTATGATGGCTGTCCACTTGATTCAATCCTATGTAAGCTAAGGAATTAAGGTGACATGATATGGATTCATTATCATGCAAATTATGGCTTTTTCATCTTGCATGCACACGATAGACATATGGTGAGGTAGACAAGCTACTTAGTTCCTTAAAAGGAGAGTGGTTGGATGAGTTAAACTTATGAAAAGTAGAAGCAACTAATATTTCTTATGCATGATATAGGCCCTTAAAGGTAGCACTATCAGTTGACTTTCTCCCTTAAGGAAAATATGTACCACTTTCTTTATTGGCAACATATGTGAAGTTTTCCTCCTGCTCTTCATGAATGTCAATGTGGAATGATTTTGACATAGTCAGTTGTTGAAGAGAACTATCATATAAAACGTATTAATTGACAAATATCAACTAAAGAGAATCAAACTCAATTGATAATCAAAATTAACAAGTTTTTACATGAGTCTAAAGTATATATTTCATGAGTGCCTAAATATAGGTGCAAAACCATACACTCTTTTTTAAACCTTAGAAACATGTATTAATTCAAAGCATATTAATTGAAAAATATGGCCTAAAGACAATCAAATTGAATTTGTTAGTCAAAGTTGGAACAGGTCTTTATATGAGTCCAAAGTATATATTTAATGAGTGACTAAAAACGATACTCTCTTATTACAACCTTAGAAATGTGGGAATATGTTGTTCAATGGATTTTAACCAACTTTTTTTAATTTTTATTTAAAGAAATGTGATTATATTAAAGGGGCGGGTTAGGCCCTAAAGGGTAACCGTATAAAAAAATTGGTTGACAAAAGGGGCTAATTGCTCTCAGTCGACACTGCAAGCAGCAAGAGTGGACTAGATTTGCATACAACTATTAATGACTAGCAAGGTCCTACTCACAATTGGCTCCGAGCTACTCAAGACCCAACCTAAATCTCTCAGACTGTTTTTGACCAGCCAGACCTATCATCAAGGTTTCCTTGCTTGGAGCCTTAGCCAAGCTATGTTGTGCACCTCCGAGATGGCCAACATGACATTGACCCAAACATATGTTGAGGATAGTGTAAATTGCACTCTCTAGATAGGGTTCATAGGACAAACCCTAACCCTACCCCTAAGGGCTTCTGATGTATATATTCACGATTATGTTCAATACAACATAGTGTATAGGTAGCTATATCCTCTCTTTCTCTCTCTCTCTCTCCCCCCACTTCATCATGGTATCAGAGCACCAAGTGCTCCCAAGCCCTTGCTTCTTGTCAAGGCATCAAACCCTCCTTGTGCAAGGCACCCTCCATCTCCGATCTAGAGATTTCTGAGGTTCAGTTCTTTGTGTGAGAGTTTTCTATGTGAGAGAGAGTATAAGCCCTTGCTATAGGCAAGGCACAATCCCTCCCTTTAAGGCATCTCATTTCCTTCTCTAGCTCCCATTGTAGAGCTGCTTCTCACCTCCGATTTAGTTCAAGAAGCTCTCCATTCTGCTTCATGGAGCTCAAGTTATAGCCATTTCTATCTTTATGTTCGTTGAGGGTTCAGGATCCATGAGTTCGAGTTTTCAAGATTCACTCTTGTGTTCATTTCTATGAGATGTGTAAGGTTTAGTTCTTAGTTTCTGAGGTTCAAATTGAGGTTCCATTCGATCACTTCCATTCTAAGTGTGTGAGACTTCTCTTTGGAACCTCGGCCCTTAGGTTCTCTTTGGAACCTCTACCCTGCAAATCTACAACGACTTTAGACTAGCAATAAGGAGACTCCTACATCCATACGAGCTTGAGAAGCTATGCTCCAACAAGGCTCAACAATGCCTCACGACCTTAGTAGCTCTTAACGGCTATAGCGTCCTCTATAGCACCCTTAAAATTTGAAGGCTTGCCCTAACTTTCATATTGAAGGACAAAATCTGTACATGTATTTATATGCAAAAATTTGCAACCGTGTTCAATTGTTCGCCTTCATTTGCAACCTCAAATTTTCCAATGGCCTCCCCTAGAATGCCTAAAGGGCTTTGAAGGTCGTTGAAGGCCAGGGCTGGAGTCGGAGTCTACAGCGACAAACAAAGGTCCATGCCCGGCAAGCAGTCAGTGGCTCACGACTCCAACTTCAAAGGCATCCCGGCCCGGCCACAAACAGCTACACACAGCCGATAAGCAAAGAAGGCAGCAACGATCTGGGAGATCTATGAGCGCCAAACGCGAGCCCAAGCAGCAGCACCAGCGACAAAGGCGGCTACCTCCAAACGGCAGTTCAACCAGCAGCGACATCTTCAAGCTCTCCAAAGATACAGACGAGCAATAGCAGCGCCAAGCGCCCACGTTCACAGCTCAACGAAGCTTTCAGCACTCCAACGCCAAAGCACACGGATACACAGCCAATGGCTCCACAAATGCCTTCCATCGACCTTTGGGCTGCGTCTACACGTCCCACGGCTCCACCTACGCACGTAGCTCCCAACGCTTTACTACACCAAGGGCAACGCGCAGCTCCTGAAGACTCCCAACAACTAGCAAGAGCAACTACGCAACACGTCCACGACCCCCAGCAAGCAACTCTATGGGGCGGCTCTTCAATGGAGATCCAAACGAGTACCTCTACAGCGGCCTCCCATGACTTCAGTCCTACACGAACCAGCAAGTCGACCTCTCCATCGCCAAACAACACAGACCTAGTGAACAACTCTCCGTAGTGACGGAAGCCTATCCGCAGGGTTATCACACCCCGGGCTTGGTCCATGCTTGCCACATGGCAACCATATCCCACCACGTCAACATCTCCTTGTCCACATCATCAGGTAGTCTATCTCCACGTCACCCTAACACCTCAGATTGCCACATCAGCATGACACATGGCAGATCCACATCACCTTGCACAGTCATCCAAGCCACATCATTGGCCAGCCTTGCAGGCTATCCACATCATCAAATCTGCCACCTCAACATGCCACGTGATAGAGTGCCAGCCAGCAAGCACAGTTGCCTCTTCACATGCACACTTGGCACCTTCCATGAGCACCCAACTGCCACCTAGGCATAGTTCTCCACACGGGCACACTTCATGTGATCACCCACTTCCACATCACCATCATCATTTTGGCCACTCAATGGACAAAGTATGTATCACACTTTAAATGAAAATAACTTTTGATGTAGGTGGAATTTGGAGGAGCTCCAAAAATAAAAAATGATCGACAGATTATTCTCTATGCACTGAGCACCTCATATCTGTAGTTTGACTTATGTACAGATCAACATCATTCAATCCTCATCATCAAAACCACCTCTTGATCCATTGTAGTGTACCCACTAGCACATAGAATGAACGAACTAAAATTCATTTTGCTGCATTTTTCTTTTCGATGTATAGTTTAGATCTAGACTAGTGCAACCTTAGAGGAGATTCAACTCCACCAAGCCAAGTAAGCCATTTCTATATTACCCGATTAGTTCCCACCGACAGGAGTCCCTTCAAATCTATCATTAGTGTACACACTCACACATTTGACACCAGCTCAGTTCTCTTGGCATTCAGTAGTTCATCACACTTTGTGACACTTGGCAGAGTGGTCTTCCTCGGATTTAGGATTGTTACATTCTTCTTGCACACACATATGCCACCCTTATACAGTCATATTTATTGACTAGTTCTCGGCATTGGTTCCTACATGCATACACATCAACCTTCTATAGCCTGTTGGCTACTCTAGGCACACAGTTGTCGTGCTTATCTTACAAGCTTGATCCTTGGCATACACATGTTCTTCCATCACATGATGGTTCACACATTGATAGGTTTAGCGTAAGCCCCTTATGGCAGCTCGAGCATAAGACCCCAACTGGCTACTCTCACACAGTGTTCTCATGGGTAGACACTCTTTTTGGTACATGGGTAAGCCTCTTGCATAGAGCACTAGACCGCCTCCAGCATGAGCTATTCACATCACACAGTTGATGAATATATCAGTCACGACTCCGGACGAGATCCGTGAGTGGAAAGAGAACCTACTGTGATCATTCATTGCCACAGGGTATGTACCAGTTTATGATGCAGACTCGAGCATCATTAGTCTTGAAAGATCAAACACAGATGTTCTGCATGTTAGCATGTATCAGCCTTCACATTACGATCATGCACATTTGTCGATAAATCCTTAGCATGAGGCACATTTGATGGTAAGCCCTCAGCACGAGGCAGTCCCATCTACATCATCACAGTCTGATTCTAGTGATGTATAGCCATCACATTCATGCATGGATCCAACTCCATCTTTTGCCACACATGATACAGATACAGAGCAAGAGTTCAATTATGATCATGCAGTTATTCAGTAGGTAAGTCCTCAGTATGATGCACCGACATCTCTAGCAGCATGCAAAAATACATGCCACAATTTATTTAGCTCTTCAGGTGAATCCATTCCAGCATCCATCACTGATTCTTTCACCTTTGACATGGATCATATCACATCCTTGGACACGGTTTCCATCAGCAGCTTAGATGGGCACATCAGTCTTCAGGACATTCTAGCATCGACTCAGTCATGCCGCATTGCATCATGCTTGGATCCACCAGTGATCACCACCTCTTTCGATCAATAGATCATTCCTCAGCATGAGGACATTTATGCATGAGTGTAGTCCTACCCTAGTGTAGTGGATATCATCAGGTTTAGCCATAGCGCAACCTAGGGAACCTCAGTATTTCTGCATGCACTTGTGGTTGTAGTTAGGCCAGTACCTGCATCAGCATTCGGCACCTCCTATGCCTCATGGATATCTTATGTTTTCTTAGTTGCATTACAGGCTTCTAGGCCTTTATACTTTCTAGGCCTTTATACTTTCAGTTCCACCTTGAGTCTTTGGTAGATGCTACATCCTATGCGGACGGATGTTTAGCCATGCACACATCAGATTCCCTTTAACTCATGACCGTTGAGCATACAGGTTGGACAGGTTCCTATACCTTGTCAATTTTATGGGTATATCACACTTGCACCTTCGGCCCTAGATTTTTTGCAACCCCTAGATCACTCTGTCCACACCAATTATGCGTTCTTCTTTGGCCCCACATCATATGATAGAGATAACTCTACTATAGCATACCTCTAACATTGCTGTTAGTTCTTATGGGTTGGTGACACCCTCGTATGTCACAACCTACCGGATTCTTTCTCCATAGCTACATCAACTAGCCTCACATCCGGATGCCTCTTCTACAGAGCAGTTGCACAGTCCACATTGACTCATAACATCTTCAGCTTTGACATTTCAGCATGCTGCCATAAACATCGTTATTCATGCAATCATCTTTTGACCGCTGACCAGTCTTTGATCTAGGCGGGCATCTTATTTTTGGGATTTTCTTCCTCATCCCTTCGTTCTATCTTCTGGGTTTTATTCCCAAAGGTGAAGGATGACCCACACCTTAAGAGAGGGAAATGCACATTTATGTGTGGGATCATAAGTTGTACTCATTGTACATGCTTCCGCTACGTAGTCGTTGTGCTCATACATGCACATACTACTCTAATTCTTTTTAGTTTTCTTTTCAATTTTGGATGCTATCATATGCATAAAACGAGATCTACAAAAAGGTCTTGTACATGCACCCTCTACTTACCCAGTGCAGGAGGGGGTGTTGAGGATAGTTGCACTATCTAGATAAGGTTCATAGGACAAACCCTAACCCTATCCCTAACCCTAAGGGGTTCTCATATATATATATATATATATATATATACATGATTACGTTCAATACAAAATAGTGTACATGTAGCTATATTGTGTGCACTCCTCTCTCTCTCTCTCTCTCTCTCTCTCTCTCTCTCTCTCTCTCTCTCTCTCTCTTTCTCTCTCTCTGCACTTTGTCAACATACTACCATCAAGCTGCTAGTGTGGAGGGAAGATGGGATGCATTCCCTATTAGAACCAGGCACCAATTGGCGCCTATATAAAACTTGGCCATTAGGCCCGATAACGAAACCGCATTCTCCACCCGCCCCATGCAATGCAAGAGATGTTATAGTGGAGCATCAGGTGATAGAGGACGTTGACTGCACTCTAACACGAGGGGTACATGGGGGATACTAGTATATTCTTAGCTAACTTACCTCTTACTGGGAGCCACTGCATCATTACCTTCCAAAGAATGAAATAGACCTTACTGGAGTTGGAGTGCTTCCAAATGCTCTTGCGGTTCAGCTCTGGGATTAAGTTCTAACCCTTGATGAGCTAGTCGTAGACAGTTTTGTTTGATATCTTGTTCAACCGGGTCTTGCCCATCACCCACTACTTAGCTTTCCATTTGCTAGAAGGCAACTGTTTGTAGGCCACAACTCTAAAAGTCTCTCCAAGGCCACCCACAATAGCAGCAAATCCATTTCACCCAAGGTACAGTTGAAGCAGCTTGAAGCTCATCAAGGGAGAACCTGTTGGCTAGCCTTTGATTCCAAATGTCATCCTAGACCCACACGCCTTTTTTTGGAAAGACATGAGTATGTAAAAATATCTACACAATAAAAATTCAAATCCTTGAATCTTTTCATCATAAGTGGTGGCAAAAACCACTCTGGTAATCTGTAGTAGGCCCACTCAATTGGCACCATTTGGTAATATCCATGTATTGAAAGTAGATTGACTCACTTGGCACCATTTTAACAAGATGATTATTAGAATATTTCATATATATTGTGGAAGCCATGCTTCAACACCAACTTATCATGTCACCAATATAAAGAAAAACATAAAATGGGACCTAGAGGGATCACATTGCCATTAGTGCATCAAAATGAGAATTGAAAAAATAGTGAATAGAGAGCTAAAAACCACTGAGAAAATGATCAAATGTTTTCCCATATTTTCAATAGTAGTATATGATACGAAAAAGTTTCTCCCAATAAATTTCCATGAGATACCATTTATTAAGTAGGATTCTAGCATGTTTCT
This sequence comes from Dipteris shenzhenensis, assembly GCF_047967505.1. Classification (NCBI taxonomy): domain Eukaryota; kingdom Viridiplantae; phylum Streptophyta; class Polypodiopsida; order Gleicheniales; family Dipteridaceae; genus Dipteris; species Dipteris shenzhenensis. Next base: position 30,508,899 of record NC_141612.1, read on the forward strand.
TAGTTATCCCATTCTTTTTTTTAAAAATCAATCCCAAGGATGTTCTTCAAATCAAGATATTCATGTCCAAATATACATATAGATAGCCCCCCCAATCCAATCAACATAAGGTCATAGTGTACACATCTTTATAAAACCCTTTTCTCTTCCTTAAATGCCCCACTTCTACTAGTCAACAATTGGAAATATTCCAATGACCAACAACGAATTACAACATTCAATTCAAACATAACATATACCACATGATCCACATGGGATATTTACTTCACCACTCTTTTTTGTTTTGATATACCACATCAAGAAATAAAATGCATGCCATCTCAGTGCCCATATGTAATAATAGACATTCAACAAAAAGCCCTTTCCTTGAAGCATCAAAGAACTCAGTACATTATGGAATTGATGAATTACAAGATAATTTTATTAAACTATTCAGCACTTAAGACATAGAATCACTTAAGTTCAATAGACACATCAAGTGGTTGGATATACTCCCAATATTTTAGAATTTAGTTTGGTGATTTTGCATATAATCTTGGAATTTGTGGCAAAGTGGACGAATCATTTTTGTCTATCCATGCTGAAAGATAACAAAAAAACCTCATTTATGAAGAGCTAGGCATAAGTTGGAAACAAAAATAGAGGTAGGTTGCCATAAAAATATCACCACGTGGCTTAGAGAACCTTGGAAAGGAGATTGTGTTTACCAAACCAACCTTTCCAATCATTTGCCGATCAGGTGAAGATTTTGTGTGCTTATCAAAGGTAGCCATCCCAGGGACCCCCCATTTCAGTTCAATAAAGCCTTGTCGAAATCTAAAGCCATCTGCATGGAACTAAGAAGGAGTTGGCATGGAGCTAGATTCTACTGACTCCTATTAGAGATTGGACGCCGCAATCAGAAGGATACTCTGCAAGCCTGAAGACCTGGATCGACGCCATAGGAAGGAGCAAAAATATTCAAGGGCACATCTATCAGAGATTAGGAAATTGATCAAGGCGGCAGTGGCTGCATTGCCACGAGACTCGATTCTGTCTACCTTAATGGTTGATATTGAAATGGTGATGCAGATGGATGAACTCAAAGAAGCACTATTTGCCAGAGTCAGAAGTAGGTGTATGTGGCACTACAGGTTGGGGACTACCCATTGAATTTTTTTTTGAGTATGTTAGAAGGAAGCAAACCAAAGAGTTAGTGGACAAGATCCAAGATGCAAAAGGTAATGTGGCATCATACTATTGGCACATCGCTGATGTCTTTCTAAAGGAGCTTAGCTCCATAGTTGGTGAAGTGGCAGTATATGATGTAGAGTGGGAGGGGGGCCTTGATGAGGTCCTAGTTGGCCTAGACAATAGGGTGTCAGATTACCATAAATCCCGCTTTGACATACCTTTCTCCTTATAGGAACTTGCAGAAGCCTTAAAGACTATGGACAATGATAGAGCCCTAGGGCCGGATGGCCTTACTGCTGAATTCTATAGTGAATTCTAGGACATGTTTGGGCTCAACCTTGTCACGATGCGGCTGTTACCAAAGGCTATTTATCCATAGATGTCAATGTAGGCCTGGTCAAGCTATTCCCCAAAAGGCAGATCATGATGAAGGTGGGGGATCGGTGCCCACTCACCATGCTCAACACGTCATACAAGATAGTGGCAAAGGCATTGGCTAACCACATCTGGGATGTGTGTATGACAGTAGTGGACCATGAGCAGAGAGGATTTGTAAAAGCAAGAGACATATTTAAGAATATTCTCAATGTCACCATAGCCTTGGATTTCGGGTTAGGAGGTAATTCTATTCAGATTCAATCTGGACAAGGCATATGACCGAGCCAGGTGGGACTATATTATCTGAGTGTTGGAGAATTTGGGGTTTGGACTAGGATTTATTCGCTTGGTCTCCACCTTGTTTTGCAACAATTCCACAGCCCTCTACATCAATGGAGGTGTGGTTGGAAACTTTTCCTTGCAAAGATCTATTCGCTAGGGATGCCCCTTGTCCCCTATGTTGTTCACCCTTGGTTCAACCCGCTAATCAACCTTGCCTAGAACAAATGGAAGTATGCCGAATCAAAGGATTCACACTTCCCCCGAGAAACCAACTTGGCTCTCAACTGTTTGCTGATGATATGGTTGCCTTCTCTATCAAGTACCCCAATAGTGTGGTGTGCCTTCTTGGAGTCATTGAGAACTTTTGCAGAGTCTCAAGCTCCAATTGTTGCAGCTAGAACAAAACCTTTACCTTAAGAATTGGATGGGGTCCTAGATCCAAAATCTACAAGTTTAATTGATCAAGAGAGGTGAGGTCATCAGGTACCTTGGGGTGTCGCTAGGCATGGGTATCACTGTCCATCAAAGGTTCACCCGGCTCCTAGATAAAGTTAAGTCAAAGCTTCAGACCTCGCAGGGGCATGTCCTATGATGGAACGTTTGCACCCTGGTCATTCAGCATATTCTCTATGCAACGACCACACCTGTCTCCTCAGTGTGGAAATTTTCCACATGCTTGTGGCTTGAAGTGGAAAGGCTCCTTAGGGCCTTCCTCTACGATGAAGAGGGGGGAAGAAGGAGAATGCATCATATACTTGCTTTGTCACTGCTTTGTGACTACTTGGGGCCATGATGAGTCACTCACATAGGAAAAAACATAATGATTTTTGATTGCTTTTTGGCTTCTTAGGGCCATGATGAGTCACCCAAGCGATAAAGTTGCCAATTCTATGTGCTTTGTGATTGGTTTGACTCTTCTTTGTGATTTCTTAGGGCCATGTTGACTACCCCAAGCAATCAAACCACCAAGGTAACTTGATTTCGGATTGCTTTGGAATGAAGTGATTGTTGATGCTTTAAGAATGCTTTGTGGCTCCTAGGACCATAATGCAGAGCACATGCAATAAAGCTACTAATATTGGTTGCTTTTTTACTACTTTGATATTGCTTTGTAACTGCTTGGGGTCATGTGGACTCCTCAACAAATCAAACTACCAAGTTAGTCTAGTTTTTGACTACTTTACACTTCTTTTTGACACTTCTTTTATAGTGCTTTGAGATTCCTTTTTGATTGGTTGGAGCCATGATGAACAAGTTGTAGACTGCTTTGACACTACTTTGTGACTAGTTGGAGCCATGGTGAATTTCTTTGAGAATGCTTTAAACTTCTTTTGGGCTGTTTTCTAATTGGTTGAAGCAATGATGAATTTCTTTTCATGAAGAACACATTAAGAACATGCCTATCACCTCCATCCAACAAATGTTAACTTTGGATCAAGGTTAAAACATACTACTACATTCTTTGGTATAGCTGACCTTTAGGTAGGGAATAGAACATTGCAGGGACAAGCTTGACATATGTACATAGTAATGTGCATACATACATGCCTACCTATGCATGTGGAGATAGATGCACTAAAAGTTTAAGTGGGGAATTGAGTGGATTGACCCTAGTGATTTGTAAAAATGGGTGCATAGATTTTCACAAAAATGCTATATGTTGACCTAGGTAGAATTACAACAATTGACTGGTTTGGCAAATTATGTAAAATGGGTATCTCCAAGTGCCGTTTGACCACTTTAGAACCTCAAACCTACTTTATCATGACTGGTGTCTAGATTAAGGATTGTTCCTTGTATCTCTTCGTATCATACAAGTGTTAATCAATATTTGAAGCATGTTCTATGAGGAGACAAAAATATGTGGCCAAGAGAGAAGAACACCTACATTAAGGCAAAAGGGGATGGTAGAACTCGATGACCAAGATGCTATAGTAAATTCTAAGCCAGTAATGGATGAACATTGGAGCCAACAGGAGATAGCAGAGAGCCACCTACAATTGAGAGCTTAAGGTAGAAGGAGCCTTGGCAAGTGCAGAGAGGGATGGATTTCGACTATATGTTGACACCATGAGTGAGACAGTTTTGAATCTACATTCAAGATGACCTAAGGATTTTGATAGAGAACCTACATTAAGGCAAAAGGGGATGGTAGAACTCGATGACCAAGATGCTATAGTAAATTCTAAGCCAGTAATGGAGCCAACAGGAGATAGCAGAGAGCCACCTACAATTGAGAGCTTGAGGTAGAAGGAGCCTTGGCAAGTGCAGAGAGGGATGGATTTCGACTATATGTTGACACCATGAGTGAGACAGTTTTGAATCTACATTCAAGATGACCTAAGGATTTTGATAGAGAATTGAATTTCAAGTTCTAGAAGGAGGGATCCAAGCAAACACCAACAGAGACTCTACACTATGGAAGGCTATTGAAATGCAAAAAAATGATGATTTATGAGTAAACCTCATCATCAAATGAAAGATAAGAAATTTGAGTTGCCTTTGTGGGGATTACTTGTCATTAATTTTGAACATTGAGGTAGACATGTAGGACAACTAGGCCACCTGAAATTTGTAGCTTCAAACAATTTAGATGAAGGTTTTTTTGATCTATGCCTCACTACTGCATCAAATAGAAGGAAGCTTTACTCAAAATGGATGTGGTATTCCTATGACATTTTTCTCAAAATGGATGTATTCCTAGGACATTTTGCTAGTAGGTTATTTTAACATGGACCTAGAAAATAACATTGATAGTGGAATCAACTTAGTATTTTCATTCATGGGCTAAAATAGGTATGTGGGGAATCTATCAAGGATTTCAATGAGCTACTAGACATAGGGACGTATTCTAGTTTGACTTGACCTCAAATCAATAGGTAGGGGTAAACATAGGGAGACTCAATTGTAGAGGGCATATCATCTAAATCTCCCTTTAATGTTGGGGATGCATGAAATTTTTTGATCAATGCATTATTTTTTATCACAACCCAATTCTGTTCTAGGTAAAATTTCACAGTGGGCAAGAATCCAAAGAGTGTGTGGTTTAAAGTAGACTTGTACTTTTTCTACTCAAATATGTAGAATAGAGTAGCAAAAAAATCTGGCGGGTCCATGGATGAAGATATCTTTAATAAATGGGAGATAGTGATGATAGAGACACAGAGAGTCCTAAGGGAAGATCAAAAGTAGGTAGATTTCATAAAAGCACAAGGAATCAAGAAAAGGAAGTGAATGCATATTCACATAATTTAGTCTAAAGACTAGTCTAAAAATGGGAAATATTTTGAGATTCTTTGGACATACAAGCGAAGAAATATATGACAAGGTGGTGGCCAGGAAAAGTGGTCTACATCACCAAGGTGAGAATGATCTAGAGTCAATTGGCTACAATTGACCAAGGAGTAGATTGAACCTAGATTGCCACACTGGTGCTATTGGACATGCTTGCCTAGGGCTACAAGGGCTTCATGATAACCATGATACTAGGACAAAGATTGACATTGGTTACATTTTGAGGACCTAGTTTTATTGTTCCTACAAGAAGAGCTAAGAAGAGGCCCATGAGAAGAAATTTGATAGGTTCAAAGACAAGGCTTTCTTTGCTAGAGGATCTAGATCCATTGATCCTACAAGAAGAGACCCATGAGAAGAAAGCTGATAAATCAAGAGATAAGGCTTTCTTGGCTAAAGGATTTAACTATCAGCCAAAGGCATAGCACAATAAATCTAGATGAGGGTTTGAGCTTTGAAGATTGGATTTGTTTTTTTATCTATGTAGTTTGATCTTTTAATGTTTATTTATCTTTGAAATTGACATACATAGTTTCAAATTATGCATAGTATGGAAAATTGCATGTGATGAGATACAAAGGACATCAATTGTGATATTTCATACACACAATAAAACTCAAGATCCCAAAAATTACAATGATTCTAGGCAAAATATATTTTACACACACACACACATACACACACACACACACACACACACACACCCCTCTCCTCCCCTTGGGTAGCTTTGCAACATTAGGAGGTGTTTATGAGCTATCTCTATTTGGAGGCTTGTGAACATGACTTTGGGGTTGGATTTAAATGGTATATTTTTATCTAGGAGTTGAAACTACAAGACTTAATGACTAATTGATGAATGGTGTGGGGACTATATGTAGTTGAATTATATTGCCACACCTATAAGAACACCAACATAAATTTTTTTTCTGGTGAGGATCTCCAAAGGAAATTCGAGCCACGAGTACCCAATGAATTACTCATAGGCTCATTCTTGATTGCTAAAAAAGGATGCTCATAAATACACAGATGAATATATAATTCACGTGGCTTCATGGACCAAGGGTATATGGGATTACCCCTATAAAGGAGCCATGGGAGATTCGCGTATTGTCTCTGTCAAGATAACTCTCTGGTAATGTGGAAGATTAAAGACCACCAGGCCATCCCTTGCTTAGCTTACAAGCAGTGTGGAGCCACAATGTAAGTAAGGTAGCAAAGAAATTATGGTCCATGAGGAGGTCTATGAGTCTCTTCAGCAATAGTGATTATTAAGAGATCACCTTTAATAAAAGAGTTAAAACAAAGTGATCAATACATTTAATTTTACTTTTTCAAGTTCAAAAGTAATTAGTCGTATGAGGGTATATAGGAGGAAAAGGGAGAAATCTTGGCATTATCTACTTAAGTATCTTATGGCTAGTATCCACTTCATGGGTAGGTGCCGAGATGCTTGGACCACCACTATCAAAAGACTTATGGAGCATTAAGGGGCAGTGTAGATTGACATAGTGAAACCAATAACTATGGGCGCCAAGCATAATGGAAAAAATTGGAGGAATTCAAGGCGGACTAGTACTCACAAATGGCTCAAGGCAGGCAGAAGTATCTCAGTGCTCTTTTGTAGCTTATGCTCTCAGTACAGGGACCATGGAGAATAGCTCGTGAAACCAAACAAGGCTGCAGTGAACGTTCATTAGCTGCTGTCAAGACCAAGGGAGGAGTGTATATAATAAACTCGCAATTGGAACCTTGAGGCCCAACTCACAGTGGAAGGCTAGCACAGGGATTGAGGAACTCAATGGCATAGGAAGAATACTTGTCGATGAGTAGCAATGACACTGCCAAGTTTCTATCAAGATTAACCAGGTGCACTGTGGTCTTGAACACTTTAGCTCTTAAGCACTCATCATAGTTTTGTGACTTTATCAAAGCCAACGTGTGCATAGCTATCCAAGTGCTTTTGTGGCTCCCTTATTTGGCCTTCGCCAAAGCTCCCTCCTCTGCTTTTTCTCAAATCCATCTGCAACACAAACTTTGTTTTGTCTCATTTTATTTTGTCCTCTATCTATAGTTGTAGACCTTTGATTTTTTCTCTGCATCTATTGGTACGAGGCTTGTTATAGTGATGATAGCAGTTATATATATAAAAATGACTTTGCATTTACAATGGAAAACTGAGCTCAATCAGAGTCTTATTTGAAGTTCCCTCCATGATCTAAAAAAGGAAGTAAGAAAAGGAAGGAACCTCTCAGTTTTTTTACTCCTCTTATGATGATTATTGTCACAAATAAAAAAAAGATTATATATATAAAAGGGAGGGTTGACAATGAATCTTTATTACATTTTTTTGGGGCATGTTATGGACAAGGAAGACAAAAAAGAGGGGAGCTGGGTGCATTGTATCATAAAGAAAAAATAAGTGGTGGAGGAGTAGATGAGAAGAAAAAGAAATAGAACTAGTAGGCAAAACACACACACATACACATTGAGAAAATTAGATACATAGAAGAGTGGATCCAAGCTAACCCATCTATGGTAGCTACTATAGGTTTAGCATAAATAAGATACATTATAGAGGAATACTAACCCATCTACTTTGGGTTTCCTTGTCTCACTTTGGCAATGGTCCTTGACTGATCCTGTGACCAAGTTGATGCCTCCTTGTTGCCCTCTATCAATACCTATGAGCCTCCTTGTTGCCCTATGAGCCATTGCCTAACCTCTAAGAGGACTCGAGTACTTGAATGTCTTGTGTGCCCCATAGTAAGTGAATGCTTTGCCTCTACGTCTTGTGTTCTTCTCATTTGATCCTGTTTGATGTCCTAGAAACTATATTATGCACAAATGCGTGCCTCAAACTCTATACAATCACTTCCTTAGCATCCATGATATGGCACTCCTACACCAATGCATTTTTACTAGTCCTAGAACGACCAACCTACTCTAAGGCCTCTACGTGGCTCTCTCTCAAAACTCATACCAATACCTCATCCTCAAAATCCTCCTCCATCTAGTCCATAGCAACTGGATCCTTGATGCCCTTGGGAAGGTTAATGTAAAGCTCCTTTCATGTAATCCTCCTTAGATCATAGATACTATGCTGGGATCTTTCTCACTAAGTCTAGGATATTAATCATACCCAAGAGCCAATATGTGCTACGATCAACCATGTAATTACAAAGAGGGCACCTCAATCTATGGAGCAGCTATGCAGTAATGCAATCTAGTGCAACCAATGAGACACCCAAGTACATAGAATCCTATTGCATTGCGATCAAGATAACAAAGATTAAACAATGACTCACAAGCCAAGATAGATGCTAAAGATGGAATTGCAAGACGTCCTACAACCTCTATCATTTGTCGTGGGTAGAGGGCCAATCACATGCTACTATAATCTACCTAAAGTCATAATGAGAACATTGCATACTTCTTCATTCCACAATATAAGGGGATTCAATCATGATTATGCATACCTCCATGGCTAGTAGTCACATATTGACTATAGATATGTGATGCTACCAATGGGTGAGAATACTTGGACATCATCAAGGGTTTTCCCCTCACTAGCATATTGCCAAGACAGCATCTCTAATCCCATGTAAATTCCTCATATCATCATATGAAAGGCCTTGGGATATAAGAGTAAGTATTGGGTAGCTAACCTATTCTCTAAGGTGGCTATGCCACCTAAACTATACAAAGATGCCAAGATCTCTAACAAGATGGATGACAAATGGGATGTCAAGAGCCCTAGCAAAAGTCCACCAATGAATATATGCCATCAAATTTGAACGGCCCCTCACGCTTCCTTGTATGCTCATGTGTGAAACTTGCCTAAATAGAGTTTCATATATTACCACTCTACTATAGTGCTGTTTCTCGCTTGAGAGAATATAGAACACTATATTAGAGAATTTGGGAAAATCCCAATTCCCACGAAATAAAATATAGTCACTTCAAAAGTAAAATTTGATGTTTTTTATTGAAACATTAGCTCCATTGAGGACCCAAGTTTCAATTATGTTGGGGGAGACTAGACCATGCACAATACTTTCCCAATTCCTAGAACCCAAGCAACAAGCTTCCGTATGTTGCTATGTCAAAAGGCCTTAATAGATGTGAACATGGCTCCATGGCCAAAACATTTGTTGATTTGCTAGTGAAAGAAAGATGTTTGTTGTTTCATATGCATCGAAACCACAAACAAAAGCTGATTTATAGATGTTGCGTTAGGAAGATTCATTGGAGTAAATTAAATTACAGTATTGATATATGCAATAGGATTGTTATAGATCTTTGACATCCATCATATAAATGTGGTGTTCAAAAACAAAATTAAACTTGTAACAATTGTCAATTTTTATTTGGTATATTAGATGTATCAAATTAATGCCAAATGCATATGTTTCTATGTTGATAAATTGCAGTATTGACATATGCAATAGGATTATGGTAGAGCTTTGACATCCATCATATAAATGTGGTGTTCAAAAACACCGTTCCATCACAATAAAGCTCGTGAAACTCTCCATCACAATAGATCTCATGAAACTCAGAGACGTGGTCTTCATAAAAACCTTTTTTTTAATTGCTTTCTTGTGCTAAATATAATCAAAACCATTGACAAGTAGCCAATTTTGCACCACATCGTTTAACATAATCATTAACAATTCCATACTAGTATTCATACTCACAAAGTAACTCATCTCCGAAGGAGATATCCTTTATGGTTTGCACAGTAATGTAGCCATGGGCACTCAAATCTCCTTGTGACTTTTGAGCCCAAGGTGGTAGTTTAGGGATGTATACAAATATAACATTTGTTCTTTCTTTATAATACATTGAGCTATTTATATATCCAGCAATGTTTCCATACAATACATCTCCCACAATACATTTCACATCTGTTAATGGCTCAATGAATGGATCTTCAAACATTCCATAAGTCTTCATCCTTAAGGGAAAAACTTGAGGAGAGATCTCCACGTATTATAATCATACTTTGGACCATTATATACCATCAAATCTTGTTTCTTCTTGATGCTCGTATGTACAAAAGACCATATCCTGCCCCAGGTATTGTTGATTTCTTTACTTCATAATGGATGCCATTCATTTCGAACACGTGCTCAATGGGTATGGGCAATTCATGTTTCCATAGACCATTGGATGCAGGATCAAATTTTGTAATAAGATAGCTCTTCAACTTTTTAGGACAATCTGCAACACCTATCATATGTTTAAAATCAAAGAATCATTCTTTTAGTGGAGGAATACAAACTCACATCACAAAGCACAGAGCATTTTTTGGACAAGGTACTAACTCAATGTCTATTAATTCTTTCACAAAACAAATTGAAACATAATGTTTTGCAAATCAAATCTAACCAAATAGTGTCCAAATATAATTCAAAATGTAGGTACAAATGTTTTAGCTGAGCATTTGTGTCTGCAACTCTAATTAACAAGATCACTCAGATTCACTAAGGGTTGTCTATGCAATAAAATCGAATCAAGTTGGCTAAGAATGCCCTTGCAGCATCGGCAATGATTCCCCTTTCCTTGCATCCAAGAACCATAGTAAAGCATTTTGCCTCACTATCTTTCAATGGCCCCATTTTGGCATTTTTTCCTAGCATGCATTCTTCCTCTTCATTCAATGTAACATGTTGAGCATGCACCATACTTCTTGTAGTAGGACAAGTCCCTCTCACTCTAGTTTTGGTTATAGGTGAAGTAATACCTTTCTCTGTGTCTTTTTTTGAACTACGAGTAGACATATGAGATTCGACATTCATCCTTTCGAGCATTTCTTTGTTTTTTTCTTTGAATTCAAGGATCACTGGTTGAAAATAATAGAACATATCATGCCCTTCGACAATCGGAGCTTGACCAAATCTATTAGAAGAGATGGCACTACGCACATCTATTGCATCATCTAGCATCTGTAGGTATGGTAATAACTCATGAAGCAAACTAGAATCACCACAATCTATATCAAATTTTGTAGGGAAAATGCAATTTTCTGCTGGATTAACACAACCTGTGTAAGGCGAAACATCAATGAACACTATTCTTGCTGGTTTGCATTCCTCTTTAAAAGAACACCACACTCTCATTAATGGTTTCCACATTCATCCTATCTAGTCGAATGATTCTACTCTTTGTATGCTTATGGCATGCCATCGCACCCCAAACCATGAAGAAATGTAACTTTCTGTTAACATGATGCTCCAAAGTGTTCAGCATGTGTTGCACCGTGCCCTTTTCTCCTCCAGTGGACCAAATGCCAACGTGGTAGTGATCGAGCAACCATTGTAGAAACTCTAAACACCCAGGATGGAGAACAAGCCAATGCTTCCCATTGTGCAAGCTCATATGTTTGTTTGACTTCGAAAACAATGCTCAAGCAATAACCCTTTCAAATCTATTATCACTGCTAGTCTTATTTTTGTTATCACCTCTTTTGACATTATTTCTGAGGGTGACATTATGTCTTCTCCTTTACCTTCTAAGATTTCTTCCTGCACCTTGGCTTCATACAATGACATTGCATCTTCTCCTTTACCTTCTACACTTGCATCCACATTTGGAACATTAACTCCAGACATTGCATCCTCAACATTTTCAATCAACCATGTTGAGCTTGGAACTTGCATGCTAATGTTCAAATTAGGCACATAACGAATCGTTGGATCAAGTGTCACATGTACAGGCAATGCTTCTAGCGATGTGAAATTGAGATGGCCAAGATCTGTTGATAAAGAAGGAAATGAAATTCATAAGTAGAAACAAACTGAAGATTGAGATGGAAAACCCAATTGTCAAACTTTAGGTTGTGTGCTCTCAATGCAATTTGTTTGTGTGAAAGCATTCATGATTTTCTTTTTCAAAACAAAATTGGATTACTAAAAAAAAGAAAGCATTCATGTTCATATGCTTAGTATATCCCCTAAAGTTGTTGAATCTATACCCTTTCAAGTTATTTGAATCCCCAAAACTATATATCCTTACAATGTCAAAAACCTTTGCGTAATAGATAGAGTGGAGTCCAACATTATCTAGCATTGCCCGAGTGTTCCCACTAAGAAAAGATTTGGCCAAGCGGCCAAAACATATTTGAGCATTCATATGAAGTGAATAAGGATAGAAACAACAATTTACACTAATTCATTCATCACGATCAAGACTCAACACACTTTTTAACATTTATGAACTCATAAATAAATTTGGATCTGTATCACACTCCGAAGGTATTACAACATGCAAACACATCTTTTCATAAAATATAGAAAATTAAACATATGCAAGAATACATATGAATGTTTGAATTCTGGCAATGAGATAGAAGAAATTTCCAAGTAGTATTAAAAGATCTTTGGAACAAAATTAATACATCATATGGAGAATATAACAAGATAACGTATGGAAAACACGAACACCATATAAAAGGACAATTTCAAGGACCTGTTGCTTCCTCTTCTATTTCCCAAAGCTTTGAAGCGTGTTTTTGTAAATGCTCACGCTGCTCTTCATTGAAGGGTTGAAGCTCTTTTTGTCCTGGTATGGTATCAATTTCTTTATCCCCTCCACCTTCAATTGTATCATCTTCTTTTGGTACCCCCTCTATTGCCAATATTAGTTCTTGCAAGCCAGCCCATTGTCGAATTTCATTTATACTGTAAGCATACGTGTAACATATACTTTCAACCTTTGCCAACTCCTCATAAGTCTCAACAACTGAAACAACATGCCTCTTACAAGAAAGAGACTCTATTGCAGAAGCCCCTCAGAGAACAAGTCCAATACATACTCATCTTCTCGACAGAAACCCATGATCATGTCTTTCATGATACTTGAACGTTTTCTTTTCAAGGACAATTCAATGTCAAATTCATCATCATCATCCTCGTCACCTGATTCTTCTGCACCACTTGATTTTTCATATTTTTCATCTGCAACATATATTGATGGCTTACATTGTGCATTGGTATAGCACTCAATATCGTTGAAATGCTTTTCCTTGCTTACTAGTACACATGCAATTAAGCCATCCATAGATCCAGTGACAAATATATCTGCAGTTTCAAAATTAAGGCAACCGAAATGTATTTTATATTGTCCACATGTCTTATTTAATGCAATTTTCAAACATGATACATGATCCATGGTCAAGAACACCACAAGAAGGAATTGCACTGGGGGAGAAGCGATTGTCATCAAGCTTTTCAACAAACACTCAAAGTGATCCTCGTTCCAATTTCTACTTCTGCTTGGTCCATACATTACATCCAAAAAAGCAACCCCTATTGCCATTGGCTCTTGGTACACATTATGTATAAATTCCATTCCCTCCATGTTTGAACTGACTGTGTAGAACCTCCAAGGTTGGGTGGAATTTGGTCCATGACTTGCACCTTCACTTTGTCCCATAATCCACCTCGGATACCCCTTTGCAACATCAGGCAATGGTGGAGTTTCCTTGCCCCGTTGAAGCTTCACTTTTAACCATGAGTCAAAGCAACCACGAATCTGATGATACAATTCTGGAGTAATTTTAAAATGTAATCTGCACTCATCCCAATTTTTTAATATTAAAGAAGGTCGTTCTGCTGATATAAACATATAAAGTTCTTCTTGTAGTGCAGCATCTCTCTTGATCTGCATAGCTCATCCTTCAATATCAAGAATCATGGCACCAGTCTTTGTTTTAGCTATGACTACTCTACCTTCCTTAATGTCATTTTGAATTTGACCAATTTGATCATCACTCAATCCACGCAAGCATCTAAACATTGAGACTGTGGGTTGCCTACGGCATTTTCCATCTTGTGAATATTTGCCTGCAATGTAATCCTCAAGGATGGAGATCCAACCATCATAAATGGCATTGCTTGTGATTATCATATGTACATCCTTCATGGCAAAGCTATTGCCCAATGTTACCTTGCCAGTGTCAATGAAAGCCTGCAAAATATATGAATCCATTAGAATGCAATAATTAAGAAAACAGACTTGTAAAAAATGATTCATAATTAAAATCTGTCCTTACATCCCAATTCTCACGATCTAGATGTCCTTTTGCAAGCCCTTGTTGTGCTTCTTGGGTCTGTTAAAGAGAATCCATTGTCCCCTCACCTGCTTAAGTATATCAATGTATGGAGATTGTCTCAAGATATTTTGAGACTCCAGGTTTGCCATCTTTGATATCTCCACACAAAAGCGTGCAGGACAATTGACTACAATCCTCACCTGGTAGGTGCGGTAGTAGTTCTTTCTTTGGGCCGTGCTGTTATCATCATTAGATGTGAATATTTTAGCAGCATATATTGAATGTTGTCCAGATAGTATCCAGTAGTGGCACTTGGTTAAATCCTTTTTATCTACCCTTTCTAGGGGCTGCTTTGTTTCAGGATTGAAAGGCATTAAATCCACTACAGCAGCAGGAGGCCTAGAGTTATAACCGAAGTCTGCAGCAAGCTTCTCCACATGCTCTTTGTTCAACCCTCTATATACATAGCTTGGAGGAGCTTTTTGACATCTTGCAACTGGAATTGGAAATGTTGCATGCAACCCAAATGGGTAGTATTTTTCATATTCCACCAAGCCTGATGGTTTCTTTTGCCCTTTTTTTCCTATGACCTTTCCACTTGGCTCTAATTCACTACCATTGCTTCTTTCCACAACTGCTAGCATACCCTCTGGAGGTGTTACTTCTTGTGGTACATTAATTATAGTTAGCTTTCCTTTCTTTGCCCTTTCTCCGCTACCACCTGGTGCTTGAACCATTGTCGACTTTCCTTTCTTTGTTCCTTCCCCACTCTTATGCTTCTTTAATGTTGCTGAAACTTTGCAATATGATTCAATGATTGTTGTCACTGTGTCAATTTCATTTCCATCAATTGATTTAACACTTATCCAGACTCTTGAGTGCATGTTGTCATCTACATCAAACTTCATATGAGATGCTTCATAATTGCTGGGATCTAAGAGAAATTTCTTATTTTGATTTATAAAAATCAACAATCCAATATCTCCCTCTTTTCCAACCACATCTTTTGTGATTTGATGTACTGATACAAAATTCAAATTTCAAATTTCAAGATCTGAAAGTCAAATCAGATAATAAAGACTCTACTTTCAAATCACACTTCAAGATTCCTACTTTTACAAGACTCTTTCTTTCAAATCGTGGTGTTTTGAAATGGAAAAAATGGAGAACATGCAAGAATTAGGTACACTTTCGATTTCTTTCGTTTTCTTACTTGGATGATTGAGTAGCCATTGTTGTTCATGAGCTTGTGCTCTTTGGATTTCAAGCAATCGTAGGAGCTGTAGAGAGAGTAGCTATAGCAATTGTAGGAGTTGTCTTTCTTGCTAGCAAATAGAAGAGGAGCCAAAGGGGAGAAGCGCAGAGAGAAGAGCACCAGAAATCGGAGATCCTTACTCCAGTACTAAGGCTGGAGCGGAGATGCTTGTGATGGCCTTTGGGAGATCTTACGGTCGCGCCATGCATCGTCCAAAAGAGGATCCGGAAGAGTCTTTCAAACATGCAAATGGAGATAAATCTTCGAGAACTGACAACCAATTTGAGAGGTTTGTCACACGGATCCAATCTCAAGTGGTTGCCACTGATCGTAGCATTGTTTTGCTCCCACGAAACTCCTTACGTTCTCCTCAGGAGGCTTGTCCGAAATGATTCTCTGGTAGATATCACAGCTCGCAGCGAGCTTTATTCCCATCTCCTCTCCTTCTTCAGTGCCCTTACCATGAATCTCGACCTACTTCCGTTGATGTGCTGCCTAAGACTGAAACACGACTGCTGGGCTAAAAAAGATCAGTGGGATACACCAGGTTCTCTGATGGTAGGCCTGGAGAAGCTCTACAGGCACGTGGCTTTCATCTTGCCAATGCTTCAGGCCCTTACCATGAATCCCGACCTGCTTCCGTTGATGTGTTGCCCAAGATCGAAACACGACTGCTGGACTCTCTGATGGTAGGAGAAGGAGGAAGAAGGAGAAACAGCGACGAGGGCGATGAGGAGGAAGATGGACGGCTCTCTGATCGGTGGGATACGTCGGGCTCTCTGATGGTAGGAGAAGGAGGAAGAAGGAGAAACCATGATGAGGGTGACGAGGAGGAAGATGGAGGGCGACGAGGAGGAAGAAGAGTGCGAGGAGGGCGACGAGGAGGAAGAAGGAGAAATCGGGCGACAAGGAGGAAGAAGGAGAAATCGCGAGGATGCCGACGAGGAGGAAGAAGGAGAAACCGCGAGGAGGAAGACGGATGGACGGAAGAGGAGAAAGCAGGAGAGAAGAGGAGGAAGCGGGAGAGAAGAGGAGAAGCAACCACCCTAAAAAAGCATGCTTTTGGGGGGAAGGAGTAATCTCCCCAAAAGCATGTAGAGCCAAAAAAAAAAAAAAAAAGATCTCTTTCTAATCCCACTATTGAGTGTGGAATCTATGGAGAGTTTCATTGGTAATGGAAGTTTAAAACCTACATAGTTAAGTGCACACCGTTAGGACAAATCTGGGATGGGGAGCCTCCCGCGACCTCTTATTTTGACATAGTTTTGAACTTTTTTACTTGCAATTAGCTAACCAAGGGTGGAGGAGTGTTTTCCAAGAACTACCCCATCTAAGACGTTGTCCTAAGGCTCTCAAACCACCCTAGTTACACATTTGACATCTAGGACGGGGGAGAACAAGGTGAGCCTAGCAGTTGATCCCCCATGAAGATGAATTCAATTCCTTCTCATAGGTTTACTTTTTATGCTTGGTTTAAAAGGTTTGTTTAGCTTTGCCTTTTAAAGTTTTGGTTTTTTAATAGTTTTAGATTTTCTGGTTTGCTTTTAAAGTAATAGTATGATTTTAAAGTGTAATAGCGTGAATCATGAAAAGCATGTACGATTTTTTTGAAAGTAGGATCTCTAGATTTGAATTTCAAAATTTGAAACTTAAAACTTGAAACTTGAAATTTGAATTTTGAAATTTCAAATTAAAATTTTTTATTTTAAAATTTGAATTTTGAATTTTGAACTTTAAATTTTAAATTTTAAAATCTGGATTTTCAATTTTTAAATTTAACGTTTGAAGATTTGGCCATGTGGCCAAATCTTCCTAGTGATTTGAAAGAAGCTAGCAACATTTCGTAGCACGACAAAATCTTCCCAAACCCTAATGCTTTGAAAGATTTGGCCACATGGCCAAATCTCCCAGAACCTGGTGATTTGAAAGAAGCATGCAAGAGGAGGTTGCACAGCCAAAACTCCCCATACCCTAGTGCTTTGAAAGAAGCCTACAAGATTTGGCCACACGACCAAATCTCCCCAAGTTTGAAAGAACGCCACAACCAAATCTTCTCAGTGCTTTGAAAGAAGTCACCAAGGTCTTGAAGGATTTGGCCGTGCATCCAAATCTTGCTAGCTTCTTTGAAAGCACCAAGGTCTGAGCAGATTTGGCTGTGTGGCCAAAATCTTATTGCTTCTTTCAAAGCACTAGTGTCTTAGGAGATTTGGCCATGTGGCCATATCTTGTTGACTCCTTTCAAAGCACTAGGGTCTGGGGAGATTTGACCATGTGGCCAAATCTTGTGGGCTTCTTTCAAAGCACCAAGGTATGTGGAGATTTGGCTTCTTTCAAAGCACCAAGGTCTAAGTAGATTTGGATGTGTGGATAAATCTTGATGGCTTCTTGAAAGCACCAACGTCTCGGGAGATTTGGTTGTGTGGACAAATCTTGCTATCTCCCTTTCAAAGCACCATGGTCTATGAAGATTTGGCCATGTAGCCAAATTTTGCTGCCTAAAATTCAAAGCACCAAGGTTTAGGAAGATTTGGCTTGCCAGGAAATCTTGTAAAGCATTGTCATCCTAAGTCACACCATCAGATATCAATATTAAACTATAACAAATGCTATGTACTATGCAGGTGCCACATTGAAAGTGGGAGTTAAAGTCAACTTGCTTGTCAGTGGAAAGATTGTTGACATTGGGACAATATTCTCTACATCACATGATGACATGTGCCAAGGTGTGCCCTTGGGAGAAAACAATGTATCGGTGGCGATCGATATTTGTATGGATGAAAGTGCACTTCTTCCATTTCCTACAATGGATGCATTCTTAGTCTATGAGGCTTTGGGTAGTGTTGTTCGTTGTAAAGCACGATCAATGAGTTGTGTAGACAATGTCAATGGAGCTATTGTACCAATGAATGATATAACATAAGATACCATTGATGTTGAACCTCTATGTGAATATGATGAGTTTTCCATTCGAGAATCATGGAAGGACAAGAAAGTTTTAATATGGGATGAGCAGAAAACCAAGAGCATTGCAGAGGGTGTTGTTTTGTATGTCTATCCATTTGAACCTATAAATTTTGAGATGCTTGGTGAAGGTAATCTAGGTGTGGGAATTGAAAAGTATCATAGTGATGTATCAGGCATCGATACCATCCACTTAATAAAATGGCCCATTGCACAAATAACCTTTTTAGATGGAACTTCATTAGGAATCGATGACACCATGAATTTTCCAAGTGGTTCTGGGAAAAAGCACATGGAAGATGAGGACCCAATGGAAAAATCCACAAAAAAGAGGCGTTATTGCATGATAAAGAGGAAAGCTAAAAAACATGGCATGCCATTAGCATCATCTAGACTCACAAGGGATGCAATCACAAAAGTATCTATGATTGATTGTTGTAAACAAAATTGTTGTCAATTTGCCGATCGTCAAATGATATCCAAATTATGCATGGAGTATTGGGGCCAAAGTTTGGAGGCTTGCACCAATTATGTATACGACACTCTTGGGGTTGCTTGTTGAAAAGATGACAATGGGCAGTTCAAATATGTCTTTTCATTGAATGGTATTCAAGTTTGTTGTAGAGCATAGTATGAAATGCATGGTATTCCAAAAACAACATTTTATCGATACAGGGAGCAATTTGAAATTGGTATACGAAGGTGCATGCATGGTAATAAAGGAATTGTGCGGAGAGGTTAAGACCACACAGAACTGGGTAGAGCCATAATCCAAGATTTTGTGGATAACAATTCTGAGCGTATGCCACACAAAATTAGAACACTTCAGGATGGATCAAGGGAAACACAGTTGGTGATATCGGATGTATACAAGCAGGTTGATATTCTCTATGAGGTTAACATGCAATTAAAGCATAGTTTGGGTTGTAAGGAGATGTCAACTTCCACGTTCAACCGCATATGGAACTCTGAATTCAAGCATGTAACTTTGTCAAAAACAAGTGAATTCTCTAAGTGTGGTTTATGTAGTGCAATCAAGGCTCAGCTTGCAGCCACAAAATGCCAAAATGAACGTAATAACTTGATGGAAGATAGAAGAAAGCACATGTTACAACAAAAAAGTTGTAGAAATGTGTACTACACTTGGCGCAGATTTTCTGAAATGTATCCTCAGACATACTTGTGCATTATCCATGATAAGATGGACCAAAAGAAGACAGCCATCCCTAGATTATGCAATCGTTCAAAGGAGACAGACAAATCCTTTCAGCTCCCAGTGGCCTTGACTGGCATGATAACACATGGACATGGTCAAGGATGTTATGGTCACTTTTCTTTATCCTTGTGGCCGTCGGATCCTAACTTCACAATTGGTTCGTTGGCTTTGTGTTTGAGAAATCTTGAAAGATTTGATAACCATGCACTTGGAGATTTGGTACATGATGGGATGCCAAGGTTTGACAACGCTCTGTAAATGCACTAACCTCAAGAGAAGCATTGGATTCTCACTATGTTTCTAATGACAAGCAACAACTTCATCTTGGAGCAGTGGGTGGAACATTCAAAGACCTTGGACTTGGAAGTTTCCATCAAGAAAATCCTTATAAGAAACTACCTGAACACCTATTGTTGCAGTTGGATAATTGTGGTTCTAAAAACAAGAATAGGTACTTGTTTGCATACCTATCATTACTTGTTGCTCTAGGGATTTTCAAGTCAATTCAATTGGGATTCTTGATGGTTGGGCATACACATGAGGATATTGATGCAATGTTTAGCAGGTTTTCAGAGAGGTTAAGAACTAGCCAAACATTGACATTTGCACATCTCATGGATACTTTTAGACAATGTGAGGAGTCTTCTCCAATGCCATTTTTGGTAACGGAAGTCCCTGATTTCAAGAGCTATGTTGATGGATGCCTATGCGATGGGCAAGATGCTTTAGTGGGACACTCAAAGCCTCTCCAATTTCGGTTCTTTATGCGAAATAAAGTTCCTATCATGCAATATAAAGTGCATCCATGATCATTAGATTGGCAACCAAGTGAAGGTGGCATTGAGTTGTGGAAGAGACATCCAAATGGTCATCCAATGCTACCAAGTGGAGAGCCGCCTTGTGTAACCATGTTTCAGTATGTGAAGGATCACTTAGATGTGATAGTTGGTATCAAGGAGTATGTACGCTTTTGGGAAAAATGGGTGCACCTGCAAGGTCCAGAAGCATCTTTCACAAAGTTTTACAAGCTGGTAGTGAAGTATTGGAAGAACATGATTGATGAGCTTGATAAACCAAACAATAGTGTAGAGGGCATGTACGAGAGATTTTGGCCAAAGACGCAACATATTGATTGTGTGCAAGTAGTTGATAATGAAATTGATGAGTTTCAAGGAATTGAAGAGTTGAATGATCACTACTATGGACCTCAAATGAAAAAGCCAAAACAATCATTTGATCCAATGGTTGATGTACAAAAAGGACACTTTCTTTTGGTCCAACCAGTAGAAAAAATTTACCCAATTTGGCTAGGAATTGCTCAAACTGATGTACAGAAGGATAATAAATCTAAAAATTTCAAGAAGGTTTTCATACAATATTGGGCACCTATATGCAAAAGACACAATGCACAAATTGAGGAGGTGTATGCAAATTGTTGGAACAAGATTTGGATGTGCAATAAAGGTGATCCTCCACGTTGGGAATCTGTTGATGCTATTGTATGGTCATGGGTTCCAAAAGGTAACCTCTCAAAGAAGGTTTCCTCGAAGAGCAGCAACCTCCCCATCAACGTGAAGATACCAACCATTGCACGCAAGCGAGCTTTATCCAGTTTCTCTCATAGAATAGATTCGGACTCTGATGCTGACTCCACAATGGAGTGAAGGTACTTGAAAAGCATGACTTTTTTTTCCATGCACAACGATAATTTAATTAAATATTGACAAATATTTGGAAGGTATGACATTGATCTTTTTTCTTTATCTTTTTTTTACAGACCATTGCTTTGTGGTTGCAAGTTCTGCACACTCGACAAAATATCAAGGACTAGTATTGCATTCTTACTTTTTCTCCAACTAAACTAAAATGGTGTTTTTGAACACCACCTTTTTTCGAGAAGAGGCAAAAAATGCCTCGTTAAACTCAAACATATTATGTTTTTTCCCCGGCTAATGCAGAATAGGCACACTCCAAATTGTGAGTTTCATATACATGGCCAAATCTAGGGAGAAAGTCAATGGAGTGCACTCAATGCATTGTAATTGCAACCCCTCAAAAAATACCATGCATTGGTCGAAACCTCAACATTTGACATTTTATTTATGTTGATGCAACCCATGCACATTTGCGAGATTTGGATGGACTGCCAAATCTATGGGAAAAATCAATGAAAAACATTGAATGTTACATAATTACAACCCCTCAAAAGTTCCCAAATTATCAAGATTTTCCCAAATTCTCTAATATGGTGTTATAGGCAGTATTCCATGTTTCATTTGCAAGTGTGTATTAGTCAGTTGAAGGATGATGTTGAACGAATTCAGATGCAAGTGCTAGAGGATCAATTGTGATGTGCTATTCCCAAATCATGTATAGTGGACATCCTCTCTATTATATTTGCATTGAATCAATGGCGACGAATCTACAATTTCGATTATGTTACCCCTCTTGTAGTCAAAATCCTATGTTGGAAGGTTGATCCATGGGTTTGAAATGAGTTGATTGAAATGGGAATCAAATTATATTTAGATGGAACTTGCCAACTAATTAGTCATTGCCAAAGAATCAATCATTGCCAATAATTCTATTGCTAGCTTACAAAGATTATGGGTTGTTGCAACATTATATTGCTATTAAAAGTGCTAATTCATTTACTCATTTGGATTTTCCAAGGCAACTCACAAGTGTGTATGGTTCATATTTTTTAAGGCAGCTCGTAGTGTTCCTCTATGAATCTATTAATGTAGTCTTTTCAATAGCATGTACCTTCTTGTATTGCTCTACATCTTTGTCACTGTTTCTGAGCTATTTCCCTTGTTTGTCATCTAACTCTTAGGAGCATCAAAGGTTGATTTGCTACTAGGTTGAGGTGTCTCATCAAAGTTGTTCTATCTGCTAATTCTACAAGATGTTTCTTATTTGTAAAGTTGACTCCTAGTGGTCCCTTCATTAGATGGATGCTACTCTTGTTTTTTATCTTCACTAGTTTCTTTGACAAAGCAACAAAATTCACAAAGTGTTGCAAGGTTTTCAAATGTTGCGGTTCTTAGAGGAGGCCATTTGGAAGGTTTTCTTTTTAGCTAGTGAAGCTACCTCAAAGGAGTTGGAGCTATCCTTCAAAACATATACTACCTGTAATATTTGCCATCACCAAACATGGGACTAAACATACCTCAAATGGGACTAAACATACCTCAAATGAGGTGATGGCCATGGAATGATGGAAGATGGAATCATGCATGTATGATGGTAAGACATCTCCCATGCTCATGCACCTAGATCATGACCATGGAATGTCACCTCTAGAATGCCACCTTGAAGAGGTGTGCCTTGATATGTACATGCCCACATCATCCAATATGGGCAAATCTACCACCTAGACGGCTTGCCATGCCTAAAAATATGCCATTTAAAAGCTTAAATTACTTCAATGGATTATGGAGGTATTTGGCATCTACTCAATGCCATTTGTATGACATCTTGGATTATTACTCTACCTCAATTGAGGTATTGCCAAGTAGCGTATGCCATGTTGGATTAGTGTATTACCTTAATTGAGGTATTTGACACCTTGTTAATTCTGCATCATAATAAAATGCCACATAAATACTTGAATATAGGTCCTGAGCTCCACATGTACATGCCTACCTAGATACCTTGATCTAGGTATTGAGCACTTGATGTCACATGATCCTCAAGTGCCACATAAATATCTCGATCTCCACATGTGCATGCCACCTAGATACCTTGATCTAGGTATCTAGTTCCACATTTTAATGCCACATTATACTTAAGTGCTGTTGGCAATCAGTGATGCAAGCTAGCTTAGTGCAAAGGCTAATCTCCACATAAAATGATGAATTCTTCACATGAAATGATAGACAACAGAAAAACGTCTTCTATTTATTCGACCACAAACACACATATTATGGATTGTAGACTCAAGACACCTCTACTCACCCCTACCGAGCTTGTTGTAGCTTACAAGATAACTTGTGAATTTAGATCAACAATTGTGACTCATAGTTTTAGGCAGCCCATACTGTCATTGAGAGCATTAGGATTCAAGACTTGGAGAAAGTTGTGCAGGTCATCATGGACAATGCCAAGAGTTGTAAGAAGGCTGGTAGAATATTGCAGAGTGTAGTCTTGCTAATCCACCCACCAATGCATGTATGATATGGTGGAACTTCTCACAAAATGCATGCACTTGAGCAAGGGTTGCAATGCACCTTCGAATCCCCTAGTTATTATGGCCATTAGATCCTTGCCTCCCCTTAGGATAGTGTAAATAGAGTGTGAACCTTCCCTGATGCATTGGTACGGTTTGAAAAAAATGCATCAAACTACCACCATTGAAATCCGATGTGATGGTCCACAATTGTTATTTTGTGGTTACTACGATCACATGGACAAGCATTGGGTGATGGATCTGCATTTGAGCTTCTCTCCTTGCCTCTCATATGTGAGCCCCAATGTTTCCCTTGAATTTCTTTTTGGCATATTCCACATGGTATGGCAACCATAGGAATCCTACCAAGCGCACTTTGAACACACTGTCATATGTGCTCGAGCCCACTTTCTCACCAACTTTTATCTCTATTTGTTTAGGTATGTCAAGAAAGACAAATTGCCTATATTGCTTACTTGGCGTTGGCCTCTTAAAGGTCATCACCCCTCAAGGTTGAGAGGATCCAATGGTTGCAAGCCCTTCATCTATGGCTAGGGACGTAGACCACAGCTACATACATCTTATCCCAGCTCATAGCCTTTGTGGCTCATCAATCTAATAGATAGGAATTATGCTTATTCTTAGCCCACACAACAGTCCATTATGTTATTTGATGACATCAAAATCTTAGACAAGGGTTGGATCTATGTTGTATCCTTTAATGAAATGGGTCTGTACATTTCCTATGAAGCTATCGATACACTTCATTGCATCAATCTCCCACTACACCAGATTGACAAGGTCCTCATGACCTTTTACTTGCAAATTGTTCCTTGCATCCTCAAGAATCCTCCTTTTCATGCTGTTGATCCTCTCCATGCTAGACACAATTGATTTTATCTTTCTCTAGTCCATATTGCGAACACTGACAAAAGATGCATCTCAAAATCATCTAATGAACACTTTGTGTTGGGTCTTATTCAACCCTTCCCCTGCTTTTTTCTTGGTCTCTCCCACTGAAACCATGCTCACTAGCAAGTCTTACTACATGTGTGCAAAAAAGCTTGAGCACTTGATTCTCATTGTTGTATACAAAGAGTTGCATTTGCTGCAAGAGCATACACACATTAGTGTATGTTGTGGCAAGTCACAATAGTGAGTAGGTAGTCATGTGTTGTCAAGTTAGCACTATTGAATCTATTTGCATATGCAACCATTACCTATTTATTAATTAACTAAAATTGCACCCCCCTTTCTGCAATTAACCTAATGTCTACTATACTATAATCTCCCTCCTCTGTTCCCTTCGCTCCCTCCTCCTCTCCTGCCTCCCTTTTGCCTCCCTCTCCCTCATATTCTTCTTCTCCTCCTTTCGCTTCCTCTCCTTCTTCCTCTCCACCCTCCCCTCTCCCTCTCCCTTTCCCTCTCCCTTGGCTCCTCCCCTATTCATTCCCTCAGCCCTCCCCTCTCCCTCCACCCTCTTCCTCCATTAGCTATTCGCATCTCCTCCACCCACACTTGCTGCCTCCCTCCACCTTTCCTCGATGTCTCCCCTCCCTCCCCCTCTCACTCCCTCCTCCCTCCCTCCTCCCACTCCTCTCCCTTCCCCCTGCCTTCTGCTCCTCTCTCTCCCTTCCTCCCTTTATCTTCCTCCTTATCTTAGAGAGGCCTTCATGGGCCCCGTACCTACACTCTACTAGTAACTCCCCTCTTCATTTTATATTGCCTTAGAGAACCTTCTTGATTTGAAGGCTTCTAGAAGAAGCCTCTAGCCTGCTATGCCACCAATTGGTTGCCCCCTCCCCATTGTGTTGCATCCTTGCTACCTTAATTCACCATCATGTTGCCTTACCTTAGCTTAATTTTTTGTGCATGCACCCCCCAATATAGAGAAATTAATTAATTGTGAGTTTTTCTCATTTGGGGGCCCTATTGAATCTACTTTCTTGCCTACCCACTGACTCTACTTTCTTACCTAGCCACCATCTGAATTTTTCATTTTTCAATTTACATGGAATGCAAATCATGCTTGCATGGATGCAATAGATCAACAATTATGAATGCAATAAATTCTAAATAAATCCTTCAAAAGAATGGAAGAATTTGGATCTAGGTCGTGGTTCCATCTATTCACCTATCTTGTTCAGGACTTGGGACCAAGAACCAATTCCCAGACCAAGCCCCTTGGCCAATCCAAGAGAGTGGGAATTTACCTCTTCTCAGTCCATTACATAGGTGGAAATGAGGCCCAATGGGTCCTTATATGGTTGCACCAATAATATACCACCGATAGTATTAATATTACTTGGGATAGGTGGAAATGAGGCCCAATGGGTCCTTATATGGTTGCACTAATAATATACCACCAATAGTATTAATATTACCAATAGGAGTAGGGATACTATGGAAGTATTGCTATTACCATTGGTAATAGCACCAATACTTTTTGGGTTTACAAGTCAATGCCACTAGAGAGCGCAAAGGCCTCTTTACATCCATGATTGAATGAAATATGTGATCACAAAAAAAAAGATGTGATTACATAAATATGCAATCCCTAGGTACAACCTATGTAATATTGTGTCATCAACTATAAAATGACTAAAGTGCACCCTCCGTAACCGTTGAATTCAAGACGCGACAAAAGTCCTTGACTTCTCCAAACATGCAATACAGGTCACCAGGTTTTCACCTCTTGACCAAGAGTGGCTCAAACAACTACAGGGTGTGGCACTGCACTCGCAATTCAGATGTAATGCCAAGGATTATTGGCTTTATTACCATAATGTAGTAGCATATCAAGCCCTCCAAGATCCATAGGTAGTCCAGGGTTCCCTATCTTAGATCCAGTGGTTTGCAGACAGTCTCGCAGATAGATTCCTGTGTCATCTCAACCTCTTCCAAGCCATGGAATTTATTGCAAACTACAATCCAGGCAACAAGCACAACAACCTGGATACATGCAGATGGGGAATACCAATGTAACTACCAATTTACCATAGAGTCCAGTAGGCATTTAAAACTTGCCAGTGATTTCCCAACCTTTTGCAATTCTGCGGGCAATGGAGAAACAGTTGGCAGCAGTGGTCCCCTCTAACTCAAAGATCCATCGAGGAGGGGTGCCCGTTAGTCTTCTAGAGAGCAAGCATGAGAATTAGATAGTGACAAAGGTAGCCCAGGCAATCGCACTGGTAGCCCAGATCCAATTAATTGAACATCACAGTGTGGTACTCCCCAACATCCTCGCACGTCTGATCAAGCCCGAGACTACAAACTGAGCAAATTTTTCCTATCAAGAAATACTTGGCATTTGCACCCATAGCGAGAAAATTGGAAATCCCATGTTCTTGATGCCCATCATCCATCACCTCTTTGATGACCCCATTCCAAAAGGTTATGGTGATGTAGATAAAGACACCGGTCTACTCTCAGTCCCCTCCACCACAAAAGGAACAAACCTAGAAGGCCCAAGAAGAAGTGGTAGAGCCAAAAGAATCCAAGAAGAGTAGGAAGCTTGCAAGCTCCAAGAAGAAGAGGGCGCCCAACGGTGGCAAAGAGAGGTGGCAGAGAAACAATAGCAAGATCTCGTCAAGCAATAGGCAAAACTTGAAAGGCTTTAGGCAGAAGACGAGCAAAAAAAAGTGGTAGAGATACATGATCGTCAATGTTAGGAATAGAGGCTAAAAAAGCGAATTGGCCAGGGGGAAGATATTACCAACTTAACTCAAGATCCCCAAGAGCCAAACCCCCCACCACAGGCTTAGCAACCAACAACAACTCCGGGATAGGTACCTCTCCAACCCCCATTCCTTCCAAAAGTGTATCAACAGGCAATGGAATATTGTACATCGAGCGTATACACTCTACGGAAGGATATCAAGCTCTCATAAGGTAAGATAGGGATATGGATGCAAAAGAGATGGCATTCATGCAATCCATCACCGGCCTCACATCTACTACACAAAATGTTCTCCATCGGCACCAAGATGCCTTCAGATGCTAGTACCTGGGGGCAGTACATACCACATGCAAGCTCTAGGCTGCCCTTTGGAAGGAGAAAGCTGATTGCTTGGTGGTTGAGGCAACTAGGCTATAGGCCATCAAAATTGGCAAGAAGCTAGAACTAGAGCTGCCGCAGACACAAGAGGCCCTTGCTATGGAACATTCTGGCATGGACAGCCTCCAGGTTGACTTCGAGGCATTGCAACGACAATCAATAATGGATCAACAACAACATCCCCAGGTCGTGGAGGAGAAATAGGTCCTTGAACAATAAGTCCAGCAATAGGCCACATTGATTGAGCAATTAGATATAGCTGTCGAAAAACAAGAGCAGCAAATAGTGACACTTTGGGTGGACCTAAGGCGGCTCAGAAATCCTCCCCTCTAGCACAAGTACCAAGCCTTCTCCATGAGAGGTTGTAGGAAGTGTCATCCCATGCTTCCACACTTTGTTTCACAACACGCACTGTCCACAATGGCAAAGCAAAAAATGGCCTACAATAGCATTATCTTCTACTAATGTAGAATGCAAGTAGTCTACTAAAGCTACATGTGAAGCTGTATGGTTCAAAAGGTTACTCTTAAGACTTGAGATTTCCATTATGTGATCCTACCACACTTTATTCCAATAGCATGAGTAGTATTCAGTTGACAAAGGACCCCATGTTGCATGCCCAAACAAAGCATATTGAAGCGCATTATCACTAGAGAAAGTTCTCAATGCTGAGATTGATCATTTTCATGTTCTGACATAATAAAAAGTTCCTACGACCCTATGTGGAAAAATTTAACTACTTGTTATGATCTAGCTTGCTCTTCATTAGAACCAACTCCAACTTAAGAGTCTAAGAGCGAAGTGGTGGTTAAGGTATACAACTCACACATGCATATATACTCTAATATTTTTAGCCTTTCTTTTTAAAACAAAATCAGCCTTGTTTATCACATGCACCAGTTGTTTATCACATGCACCAGAAAATCTAAAAGGGTATTATGCAAGCACCTTCTACTTATCCAATTTAATTTAAAAGGCGGTGTTGAAAATTTTGTAAATTGGACCATTTAGATAGAGTTCATGGGAAAAACCCTAGCCCTAACCGCTCCCCCGAATCGTCAAACACACTCCCACCTTCCATATTACTTTGACCTCTAGTTTTCATTCTAGTATAACATCAACCTATCACCATCGGATAACCATCACATAGCTAAAGTAGATCTATTTTCTTTACGTAGGGCCTCTAGGTTGTCTCCTCATAGTATCAAGGTGGCCTTCTTGGTACATGGGACAAACCCCAACCCCAACCCTAAAGGGGTGAACATATACATATTTTAGTTTCTTTAAATACAACATAGTATATAACCAATCATCTCTTGTGCACTCCACTCTCTCTCCCCTGATCCTCAAACACCCTTCACACCTTCCTTACTGCTTCAACTTCTCTTATTTTTCATTTTTATCCAAAAGCAACCTATAAATATCAATGATCATGCAAATATGTTGGATCTATTCTCTTTATCTAGGCCCTCTCTCTTTGAACCATCAAGGTGGCCTTCCTAGCTGATATCTTGGGAGAGACCACATCGCGAGGGACCTTAGCATCATGTGCCCTTAGAGCTTTTCTAACTTCTTGTTTATTACCTTTCTCCTTAGACGCCTCTTTGCCGTCTAAGGGCCTCTTGCATTGGGGATCTCCTTATTCTAAGAAGCCAGCTCATGAGGAGGTAAATCAAGTCGAGAATTCGAATCATCCTTAGCCTTATGCAGTTCAACTACATCTTATATATCATATCTATTATCCATCTTCTCTTTCAGAGACATCTTTGAAACAAACTTTGATATGAGAGAGACCTTTGCAAGCTCTATGGAATCCCTCTTGGCAAGACTCCCAGTAGCATGTCATGCTTCCTTGGATTACAAAACGTTTTGAAACCTATCAATGCCATGTGTTGAATCCTTATCATCGATTGTGTTAAACTTAACATCTAGCACCTTTTGGGACTCAATCCCTTGCACTCTCATCCCTTGGAAAGCCTGATGGCCTTTTCTCCCAACCACTTTCTATTCACCAACATCAACAAAAATTTATGATAACCTCCAAATTTTCCCTGGTTGTTATGCCATTAAATCTCTTCTAATCTTCTTTAAGAACAATCTTTGAAATGTAGTGAGGGCCTCCGCCACATCCAAATGGGACGTCTCAACTTTTGCTTGATCACTGATGGCAAGGACCTTGCCATTTTCATTATCAAGCTATATCTTCTTATACCTATCATCATCCTCACCTACTTTGATGGGATGGCTAGACTTCTACTTGACCATTGATGAAAGAGACCTTGATTACTGATGGAAGAGACATTGACATTTTCATTGTTGGAGTTATCTTTAGCCGAATGATCTTTCTATTCATACACAAAGCACATGTTTGGGAAGGGATTAAAATGAACCATCTGTGCATGCACCATCACATCAAACAATTTGGCTTCAAAATAATTTGGTCTCTCATAAGCATGATCTTGAAGAGTCCAAGAACACTTAGCATCCTAAGGTAGGTTGACCGACGAAGGGATTAGAAAAGCTTTGCCCAAAACCTAGCCAAGGAATCTAGTGCACCATGCAAGCATCCTAGCAACTTAAGGAATGAAGTGCATACTGGGTGCGTTGATGGAAAAGAAACTCATCAATACTGAAGAATGAATTCCAAGGGAATATGAAGCTTGCAATCCCAAAGATATAGTTGACTGGCATTCTGGGGAAGTCTTCTACGAATATCGCATTTCTTACCCAAAAATTGTTAAGTGAAAGCATTAATAGGTGCCTCATACTCATATTGCATCTATTCCCTATGCTCTTCAAAGGAAAGGAGCTTTCTTGTAAAGAACAAGTAAACCCCACTTACTCCCTATGCTCTTCAAAGAAGGAGAGCCTTCTTGTAAAGAAGAAGTAAACACCACCTTTGACAAGTTTTATGACTTTAGATTTAACCATTTCCTATGACACTTCACACATAGAATTGTGTTTCTTTCTCCTGTTGGGTAGCCCTTTTTGATCGGTCGCCTTCTCATGCCTCTCAATATCCACATGTGAAATACTAAGTATCTCTTCAATCTTAAATATGTTCATCTATTTACATTGATATGTATAAAGAAGGGCCTAAACTCTCTCTTGTAACCCCTCCATCCTTGGGCTTTGAGCCCACCTTAAAGAAATTAAGACCTCCCTTCCCTTTAAGGACTACAAATTATTTTACTTTTTGAGGATCAATCCTATTCTTTAAATATCCAATATTATTGTTTTAGTTGGTGTTTGTGTCTCCATACATGAGCAAAAAGTGCTATAGTGGTGCTTCTAACATGATGTAAAGGCTGCTAAAACAAATGTTCTCCAAGCTCTCTTGTTTTCTTTAAAAACTCTTTTAAAGAGGACCAATTACACACACTTACTAAAGGGGTATAATATGTTTAATTGGGTTATCAAGGTTTAAAGTGAGGATACGACGTTCTTATGAACTGTTTTTTGTCTTACATTTCAGTTTACACAATAGCCTTCTGGAAATTTGTACATTGAATCAAAGGTCTTTTATCAACAATCGCACAGATGAGCGAGTTAATCTTAAACCTAATGACGTCCTCGTTGCTGCTGCGGTATAATACAATAACTCTTAAACAAGTTGCTATTTCTTATGAGTATATAACAAGAAGTAAAAACGATCTAGGACACGAACCGCTTGTGAACAGAACTGAGTACTTCTTAGCTTGTAGGTAAAGAAGTTCTGGATACAAATGCCTTAAAAAGAACTAATGCCCTTTCTGGCTGGGCAAACGGGACCATGTGGGCAGCACCTCTTACGGTTGCATAGGTGAGGTTTCCATAGGCATGTGTCCAACCTCCGACCTGCAAGAAATCAATAATAGGGTAAGCATTTAAACGAACGCATGAGCCTAGAAACAACCAATGATGGTACAAATATCTAGCTTGTTGCAGATGTTGGCACCGATGGGCATTCTCAGTCTGCTTGCTAGGTCATACATTTTGGACAAGAAAGAATAGACCTCAACTAATACAAGCCTAAAATCAACGTTTGGGAGCTCATTGTTAGCTTAAAAGCTGATGAAATTGGAAGATTACAGCTCCGAAGCTCATAAAAAACGACGATGTTTGTATTTGACATTGTAAAGAGCGAAAGATAATCACGTCTTTGTTTCATTCTTATAAGAACTGCACAAGAACTCATACACCATGAAGATTACACATCAGAAGCTCATCAAATACGCGTAAAGAGCGAGAATCAACTGACAAGCGACGTTTGTACTTGATATCATGAAGATATTCCACAGCCAATCAAATTCTTATGGGGCAAGAAAGGTCAGGAATTTACGAAAGCATTACCTGCCCGTCTGCATACCAGGCACTGTATGGAACACTAGTAGCAAGGTTGAGCTGGGAAGCCAACGAATCAACCTGCGTCCTCGTGCCAGTGAGCGGTACGACAGAATCTTGATCGCCGCTGCATCAGAGAAAGCTCCATGTATAACAGGAATAACAACGAATGGACAAGCACACATTACTCCTATGGCGTGCACCATATTGGATTCTGTTTAGGTTCAATCAATGCCAGACCGTGCTGACGGATTTTCTGTAAATGCAGCGGTTCTTCGTTTTTATCTTTTTAGCTATTGTACACGATTCTACGCAAGACAACTCCGCTCTTCTAACCTGTATATCCAAATCCTCAGACCCCGCTCCAGAAGATCGCTCAGAAGTGGTAGCATGTCTTGAAGCTGGTCCGCGAATAGATAGTCGACGATCCTGCGCGTGCATCAAAAGATGGGCGTGCCGCCCCTGCTGTGAGTCGCAAAATATCTTTGCTGTTAAAGGTATGTCACAAGCTACTTGAGGGTAATATTGATGAAGGTGAAGAGAAGTCAAACGCTAATGAAAGCGCAGAGCGGGGGAAGTTACACGGAGCATGCTTCCCAGGGGTACGGCAGGCCTGTTGTGTTGGCTCGGAGGGCCCGTTGAACGTCCGGCCGGTTGAGGTAGGTTGCAACCTCGTCGTTAATACAAACATCCACGCCATCGTCCCCAAATGACATCTGATCACAGTGATTCAGTGAACACTTAACGTCAGATTGTCGTGTTAGGTTCTCGTATGATTGAATACAAGTTCCCCTCTCATCTTGTATGCTGAATATGCCACGTACAATGGATAAACAAGATCAGCAGACTCCCACTCACCAGGCGGTGAAGTCTCAGCTCCTGTCTCACAATTCCGGGCCTGCAGGTATCTAAAGTGACGTCGAAGGTGTTGATGTTGCCCATCTCCTCGTTGGATTGATGAAGAAAGCGGGAACATCCCAGTTGTGTTGCGTTGTTGTCCACAGCCTTGCTAGGATAGCCATTGCTGAAGTCGCACGAGCTCTTGATGCCTTGATACGTTTGATCAGAGATAATGCCGTGAGACCAGAGGAAGGAGAAAGTGGCATCGGTGTCCAGGCCGTAGTTAATCAGAGGGTTTCCTATCTGCAATGTGCATTCAGAGAATAGATCACGGGATATTTTTCGTTCAGAACGTCCGATATTTTTTCCGCAGGACAGCACAATAGTTGCAAATCCCAAAACGGTTTCGATGGCCGAGATTTCTTCAAACATCCACAAGAAGTTAAGAGGCCCAGGTATATGGGATTTCAAATCTGATTATACGTACCGCAATCCCTTTCAGGTTGAACTTGAATCCGGAGGTACGAACGTTATCGTTGTACTTGAGGATGAGGGTCGCCAGCTGCGGAATATAGTGGCCTACGGTGTGGAAAGGCAGGTGAAACTTCGTGAAAGCATTAGTCTCTTATCTGTGTGACAATCTAGAAGTACATAGTAATTACATACATGCAGAGACGGATATGGAAATGTGAGTCAAGTTAAGCGATAGACGATAAATTGATAATCTACAGTGTACTGTGTACACTCCGTCGGTGAGTGACAATTCTCTGATCGTGCAGCAGCGTACCGGCATAGCTTTCTCCAGTGAGGTAAAGCTCCGAAGCCCGGAACTCTGGGAATTCCGCGAGCCAGGCGAGGAGGAATGCTAGATTATCGAGAGCTGGGAGAATATAATTAAACTGTGAGATGAGTGTTTGTGCAGGAAAATGCGAAAAGTATAGTGGTGATATTTTGAGGTGGATGTGGAGGACTGACCAACTTTGGTATCGTCGGAGCTGTAATCGCGAGAAGTGTTAGAGTAAGAAAATCCGACTCCCGCAGGGCTCTCCAAGAAGAGAAGGTGCGAAGCTGCAGCAAAACACAACTATAAGGCTTAGTGTACATGTTTGCACAAAAAAAACGAGATGAAAACCACAAACTATAAGGCTTAGTGCACATGTTTGCACAGATGAAGGGAAGCCTCCACATTGGCACCTCAATTTTTGGAGGCGCCATTTCATGCCGGGTTCCACTCGCCCGGACCTTCCACTTGCTCGGACCCGGAGAAAAAGTGGAGGACAGATTCCTAGTCCTACTTGGACCAATAGCTTAGACGCCCCCGACTTTGAGGAAAAGAAGTAGTTTCCGGCTTTAGTGAGTCGCCCAACTCTTTGGCCATAGAAAAGAAATGGGCGGGAAATGCATTGGCTGAGGGTTGAGCCTCTACTAATTGGGCCTACAAGATTCCTAGCCTATCATATTTTCATGTAATAATGTGGCAGTCCTTAATTATATCATGACCACCGGGTGGTGTGAACCGCCTCTCCCGACAGCCATCTTCCTCTCCATTTTCTTCCTCCATGTCTAGGCGCATGGTGTGAACCCACCCTCAAGCAACACAAGGCATTTTACTCATCAACCAATGGGAAATGGGCATGTCGCACTTGAGTTGAATTTGGATTTCTTTCAATGCTTTGAAAAAGGTACGGGCTTAGATGGGCAAGCCAATCGAGAACCCTCAGCTTGCAAGTAATCAGACCCATATTGAATTCTCTATTCAATGCTTGAATCAGTCATGTGAAGAGAAAGAAGGCAACCACACCCACATTGCTTTTGTTGTTTGGGTGCATTTGCCCTAAGTTATGGACAACAATGATTTCATGTCCTTCTAGTTGCAGCAACAACGATGATATAAGAAGAGAAGGTGCGAAGATCTAGCAAAAACAACAACTATAAGGGTTAGTGGGGGTGGCACTCCAGATATGGACACGCACAAGAATAGGACTCGCGGCCAGTGCATATGCAGTGCTTGGAGCGGCCCTGGAGCACTCTACCTCTAGCCACGTGCCAAAATCTAAAGGGCGCATAGATCCCAATGCTCGAATCACAAAAAAGCGCACCCATGTGCGATTGCCAATTGACTAGCAACAAGGAGTCAAGTGGCAAAAAGAAAGGGAGAATTTAATTGGAGGGGAGGTGAACGCTCAAAAAAGGTGGGGATACTTGAGTTCCAAGTTCTTGTACAATCAATCTAGTCACAGTTTGGCAAGACAAAGTGAGAGAAACACCTCGAAGAGAGAAAAAAGCGCGTGGACGCATGTTTGAATATGCTCTAGAGTGCAGCAAGGCCACGCATAGGTTGCCCTCCAGCTTAGCATCTGAGCACCTTGAGGTGCACCTTTAATTTTAAAGATATAGATTGGAGGCACCAATGCATAGATGAAAACCTGCCCTCAATAGCCAAGAAGGACGACTCCAACCTGTAGGTCTGAAAAGGAGCAAACAACTACCACAGACTCATGGAGCTCGTGATATTTCGATGTAAAGCTCACCTTGTGAAGATGCGTATGAACAAAATTAATCTGTTTCCAACCTCCTCGAATTTGGAGCTAGCCTCAGAGCTATTTCTCACCTCCAACCTAGAACTTTTGAGGTCGTATGCACTAGCCATAAGTTATGAACTCTTTGATTATAACTAGCATCTATCAATCTTATCTCACTCTTTGATTATAACTCACATCTATCAATCTAATCTCACTCTCTTTGCAATGACAACCACCATAAGTTATCAACTCTTTGGCTACTACACACACAACCTAGCATCTATCAATTTTATCTCACTCAAAGGATGCCACGACATCCCAGTGGTAGGGCAGGCTTGCCTACCAGAGCAATGTCCCTCTTTCAAGTATGTTGTGTAGGCACAGGACGAGTGCCCCTTGATAGTGAGATTTTAGAGGCCCGACAAGAGGGTGATTTATCAAAGGCTATCAAAATACAATGACACATCACTATTGGGCAAGTTGCGCTCTCTTGAGGTCAAAACTGAGTGGTGGTGAGGGTACATAAGAGGGGTGAGAGCAAGGTCACTTCTAGGACAAAGAATGGCAAATCAAAAGTTGTTTGGCAATCCATGGTAAAGAACGGCAAAACATGGGGCATGGAATTGGCAAAATTGATAATAATACAAAGAACTAAATGGCATGATGAACTTATTTGGGGAAAAATGCAAGGGATAATAAATAGGTCCTTAATTGGGCTATTTCTCTAAGAAACCAAATACATTCTTCCATTAAAAAATAATGGCCTTTTCTCTTCAATCAAATTATATATATGGAATGATTTGTTGAGATTAAGGCCTTTAGAATAGGTAAATGGAAAACATAGGGAGAAAACTAATGGAGGAAATACTAATGGAGGAATTAATACGGGGTGTAGGGGTATAAAGGAGCCTATGGTTAAAAAAATGGACAAGTGAAGGGTAATATGAGAAGATGAGAGCATACCTTGGTTCCAAGAGAAGGGATTCAGGAGGAGGCCATCGCCATGGCTATTGGGATGGAAGGGACCCAATTCAGTGAAGGCTCCGCCTCCAATTGAAGAGCAACCTGGTCCTACAAACAACACCATGACAACAATAATAACTCATTTTCATGTTGCTAGCACCACCGCTACCAACAATTACACCACCACAACAACAACAATCATTTACCTTGCTTTGGTGATGTCCACTCCTCTCCTTGTGTGTGAAAAAAAACAATTCATTGACCATGAAGAATATCGATCAAATGAGAAGGTTGGAGCCCTTCCACCTACTATAGACTCTTTCTATTCTTTGTTTAAGCTTGCTCGCGTTCTTCTTTTTCCTTACACCCAACGTTCCTATCACCATCCTCTCCATGCCCCCCACATCTCCTCTCCCATAATTAAGTGCCTAAAATTCAAAATAAGTCTTCTTGTTCCATTTGTCCCATCACATAAGTTTTCATTTACCAAAATCCAAGAGAAAAAGCTTTGATTTTTTGAAGTTGAGAGAATTTCCAAAAACCTACTAATAATGAAATCGCTATCAAATTTAGGCACTCCTAGTCAAGTTTTTTGTAGGGTCTCCACCTTGACATCTTTCATGGTTTGCTCCCTTTAGTCTATACTACTTTATACAAAAAGATGTAAAAAATTTCCCTTACATTTGAAATTGAGAGCTTTCACATACCGACAATAATGAAGTGATGTCAAATTTTCTCTCCATCTCCACCCAACCTTCTTTCATGGTTTGGTCCCTTTAGTTTGTTCTTCCCTAGAACAACTTTGGTAGGTGCTTGTAAACTCCTCCATAGCCACCCAGTCAGCACAACACCATCTCCCACACCGTTTTGTTAGCATATTCACTCACCCTCCCCACCCATTTGGTTCATTGCTAACACTTACTCCATAGCAGGAAGAAGAGTTATGTCTAACGTTGCAGCAAACGAGATTCCTCGCTATTTTGCAAACTCTGAGGGACACGAACTCCATAGCCATTTTGTTAGTGGCGCTGCTGCATAGCTACGTGTTTGGTTTATTGCTTACACTAGCTCCATAGCTGCCAGCAGATAGCCTGCTGTGCGAGCTGCCTTCAAGCTGGGAAGAAAGAAAGAGTCGTGTCTACTAACGTCGCAGCAAACGCTATTTTGGAGAGAGTGGGACGAGCGGCCTAAGCTTGAAGCTTCAGGCGTGCAAATTTCCAAAGTGAATTTTATAGTGATCACGTCTTTCTGTGTTGTGGCTTGCTTTCTGTCTTCCGATTATGCTTGTGAGTCTTGTGACTTGCTTAGTTATGCCTCGCAAATGGAGCCGATCAAGCGTTGTCCCTTCCTTCTCGATGCTGCTGCTTGCCTCGAGACACCCCCTCGCCCTTCGGGCTGGCCGCTGCTGCGGCCTGCGGCCTGCCCATTTTGGCCATTTTTGCGCCGCCACTGTGCCGCCCTTCGGGTGCTCACTCGGAGTCACAATCTTGCTCATATATGCTTGTCATCCGGATCTTTGCTGCAACTTTTCCTCATCGGAACGTTCCTGCGCCCAAGTAACCTATCATACGAAGGACAGTGCCCAGCTTCCAGCGACAAATCTTTCATAGAATTTGTTACTGTGAAGCTTTCATGATTCATCCTAGTCACGCCCTCCCTCTACATCCTGCTCGGCCAGTGGCAAGAAAAGTAAAAATATAATCATCTTGTTCGGCCTGGTTCATTATGGTTTGTTGCTCATTGGTGCTAGTTCGTAGTGTGCTTTACAGACCTGCCCGTCCGCGCAGTTCTGATTGAGCGAGCTGCACGGCTCTCTTGCCATGCGTGTCCGCAGGCCACATTCACTCTCCCGCACTATGCTGACGGGAAGCGCTTTTACTGTCGTCACGTTCTTTGGAGACCGTTTACCAGGCCAGTAGCCCAGACTGCCCACTGCAGCACCACCCACCCATTAGCTGCAACTAGGTACCCTATCTAGCTGGACTCGCGGACTCCTGAGTCCCCACTTCTTCCAGTGTATTTTACGAGTCTCGCGAATCGCCAGACCCTCTTCTCATGTCGTTCGCCCCAGCAGCGTTTTGACCTCAATCACAGGTCAGATGACCGCACACTATATGGTTCTCTTCGAAACTATAAGGGCCAAGAGAAATATCCTGAGGCCGAAGACAATGGGTGTCACATAATCGAGTGTCGGTCAAATTTGTTTACCAATCGAAGGCCTGCTAGACAGTGCTAGTAACATGCAAGGTTGCGCAAAGGTTATCAGGAGATGCATGGATCTCCCTTATCTTCCTTTCACAGTTGAGGGCGTCAGTCGCTAGAAATGCGAATCCAGATTCCTCGCTCAGTTCAGAAGATTTTCTCTCATGTAATGCAGGCCGAAAGTCTGAACTTCCGCCTAGTATAACTGGCGGCACGAAGTTGCAAACATGGTGCTACGCAGCTACGTCGACAATGCGTACTTCAAGATTTAAAAGGAAACCTTTTTGCTCGGATTTACAACGTAACGCATTTTCCCCGTGCAAAAGGGATGCATCAAGCTAAGTAGTAACCAGACGAAAAAGAGAGAAAGTAAGTAATTTGCGGGAGACATGATTGAGAGAATCCGAAAAGCAAAACGAATTACCTCCGTTCAGCCAGAGAGTGAGGGGGACCGTGAGCTGAGTGGAGGTGGAGGCCGCCTCGACGAAGTAATAGAAGAGCTGGCGTCCGGCGAGATGATCGACGGTAATGTAGCCTGCGAACTGGCGAAAGCTGACAGGGGGTTGGCCAGGGAGGAGAGGGACGAGGTGAGAGTAAGGGGAAGAGGAAGCTGCGTGAAAGTGAACGACGATGGAGAGCACAAGCCAAGCAAGAAGTTTTTGCGCCATAACCAGGCGCAAAACAGAAAGCACAGAAATTGTTGGTTGAGGAAGACGAAGTTGAGTGGGCATGCAGCAAAGTTGAGTGGCATGCAACACTAATTACGGTTGCTGGCTCTCGAACCAACACAAAGAATCAAAGCCTTTAAAAAAAGTCGATGAAATAAGCCGGACTTCCAAGTCAACTCTCCAACCTTCGATCATTTCCAACATTTGGCCACCTTCACGTGCTCCTAGGTAGTAGGAACTGAGATATAGAACACTCTCACCAGTAACCTCACCCTTCTACTACTGATTAGAGCCCCCTGTCCCAAAGTCGGGATTATAGATTACCTTTAATAAAATTTAAAGTTTGATTTTCTAAATCTCAAACTTTGATGAATTTTAAGAAAAATTGTGAAAAACATATACATACATACCAAAAAAAACACACACACACACACAACACACTAAATATTAAAATATAAATAAATATCTTATATACACACTCTCTCTTTCTCTCTTTGTACGTGTGTCAGCATAATATATAAACAAACAAACAAACAAACAAACAAACATATATATATATATATATATATATACTCTCTCTCTCTCTCTCTCTCTCTCTCTCTCTCTCCTCTTAGCAACGTCCCTTTGGATGGAGACTACCATCCATGAATTTGGTATGCTTGGCAAGGTAAGGTCTTGTTTCCAAAAGTGAAATTGTCTTTTGAAATATGCTATATAAATTAAATTAAATTATATATAATATATTACATTTTATATAATATAATATATATGTAATATGTAATATATTCTCTCTCTCTCTCTCTCTCTCTCTCTCTTTATGTTTTGATTCACTATATGGGAGTGGATGGCTCTTTCTTTCTCTAGGTGCCTTCTTTTCACATAGCTTCCATCCTCTTGATCCCATTCTTTTCACATAGCTTCCATCCTCTTGATCCCATTCTTGCAGCGCTGCCAAGCTATCGTGTGTGCAAGGCTTCAAAGGAACAACAAAAGTTGGATCATTGGTTGGGCCCCGTTCTACTGCATCAATGCATACAACTCCAAATTCTAAAGCCAGCATACCCTCTTCTTGCCCAGCATATCCCAAGATCATGGCAGCCCATGAAACCACATCATGATGAGGCATAACCCTCTTCCTTCTGGGCATAACCCACGATCATGGGAGTCCAAGAAACCACATCATGATGAGGGAACTCATCAAAGGCATGATGTGCATCCTTTATGCTTCCACATTTCACATAGTATCCACCAAAGAGGTCCCTACAAATGAATGTGACTCAAAAGCCACTCGTCATCAGTAATTTGGTACCTACAACTCCAAAGCCCGCACATC
Organism: Dipteris shenzhenensis; assembly: GCF_047967505.1. Classification (NCBI taxonomy): domain Eukaryota; kingdom Viridiplantae; phylum Streptophyta; class Polypodiopsida; order Gleicheniales; family Dipteridaceae; genus Dipteris; species Dipteris shenzhenensis. The sequence goes on from NC_141612.1 coordinate 30,549,592, forward strand.
ATCTTCCTTCTCGGTATACACCATATCACGATGCACCATGGCATCAAAAGACATGTTGCACGCATCCTCCATGCTCCCACATTTTGCATACATGCCCAAAACAATGGTTCCAACAAATACATCTGAGTCACATCCATAATTCACTACATGGGAGTGCATATCAGAGGCCTTTCTCTAGGCATCAAAGACATGTTGTGCATCCTCTATGCTCCCACATTTTGCACGCATGCCCAATAAAATGGTTCCAACAAATACATTTGAGTCACATCCACAATTCACTACATGGGAGTGCATAGCTCTACCTTTCACATAGCTTCCATCCACATGATCCCATTCTTGTAGTGCTACCAAGCTAATGTAAGAATTAAAGGTAGTAACAAAAGTTCAATCATGTGGTTGAACCCTTTTCGATGCATCAATGCATATAATTCCAAAGCCAACATCCCCTCTTCAGATCTTGCTCAGTATATCCCAAGATCATGGTAGTCCATCAAACCACATCACAATCAAACAACTGATTAAAGACATTGCATTGCTTCCATGAAAATATGTATGCAAGGATGTAATCAATACGATACCCTTATCATACTTATCAAAGACATGTTGTGCATCCTCTATCATCCCACATTTATGATTTCACATATGCATCCACCAACATGCAAGTACAAAGGCAGTTGGCTCAAATCTAGTCTTGAATCTCTATAGTGTCTCTCATCATAGATGCCAAGTAGCCATCCTTATATAACTATCATTAAGGAAGAAGAACGATTGCTAGTTTTCAATAATCATCACCAAAAAAAAATGATGTCAAGCTTTTACTTACACACACACACACACACACACACATAAGTAAAAGCTTGCCATTGTGCTTATTGTGTGTACACGTGTGTATGCTTATTTTTATATACATTTATATTTATAATTTTCAATACATACATATATATGTATACACACACACACACACAATTCTCTCTCTCTCTCTCTCTCTTTTTCTCTCTCTCTCTCTCTCTCTCACACACACACACACACACATATCTAATGCACTACAAGACACTCGCCTATTTTTGATGCTGTCTACCGATGCTTCACGTGTGTAAGGACGAAGATCGTCAGTACGGTTGGCGAGCGGGGAAGGTGTCGGTGTAGACATCAAAATAGCAGTCAGTATTGTGATATATACCGACCACTATACCGACATATATATTGACTACCATACCGACTGCTACCAACCCTTGCACCGATGCTTTTACCGACTTTTGGGTACAATTTTCCATACCGACGTTTTTACAGAATGTCATTTCAAAGGGTCCCAAAATAATTTTGGACCACAAGTTTGGTCATTTGAAAGATAAAAAATATAAGAGTATGTACACTAAAATTGAGATCAAAGCATCACAAATATAAGAGTATGTACACCAAAATTGATAGTGAACTTAACATACAAATTGAGATTAAAATTGAGATAAAAAATATAACAAATTGAGATCAAAATTGAGATAAAAAATATAAGAGTATGTACACCAAAATTGATAGTGAACTTAACATAGAAATTAATGTACAAAATGTCACTATAAAAATGTGAGGGTCAAATTACACATAAGAAGTCTCATTGAGGTCAAAACTATGAATCGATAGCATTTACATTGATGGCTTCATCTTGAGCCAAGTCTTGCACGCCAAATATGTCTATCTCAAGGTTTACATACAATTGATTACCTACATCATCATCCCCTATTGTATGTCTACCAAAGACTTGATCCTCTAGTTCATCGGCCTTTAGTTCTCCCTATTCTTCCCCAAGGTCATGATCTCCACCTTCCTCCATTACATTGTCATTATTGTCATCTTCTTTGTGGCCCATATCGCCATCTTCATCCTCTTCCCTAGATCCATCGGCATCATTATTTGGATCTTCTATCGGCATCTCCATATCCACATTCCTATATTTAAAAATATGTTAACTTCAAGGAGCCACTTGGACCACGTACCACCATCTTGGATCCAAACAATCCAGATGAAAGACCACGGCCTACGTTGAAGATACAAATTAGGTGCTAGTAATTATATTCATTTATGCTCAAGTATATATTTTTTAAAATATGAACATCTACCAACATTTGTTTGAAAACGAATATAATAGCTTTTAATCAATTCATTAATGTGTACCTGTTCACAATGCTCTAGAAGAACAAAAGTATCACTTTCATCACTCCAGGGTCTGGTGTAGTCATTGGCAAAGAAACCACAACTGTCTCTCCTGACTGTAGCATTAGGACCATTGTAGATGGTCCTAAACCATTTGACATCAAGAATGAAAATACTAAATCATCTAAAATCAACTTCACAGATGTCACGTATGGTCCCACAATAATTTAAGTGTGAGGAGAGAAGATTGAGATCAGAAGCACTTGCTCGCCTATCTTGTACAAAGTTAGCCATGACTCCACAATCATATGTGACTCTCCTTGAATCGATGTGTTCCACACAAAAATGCCGTCCATGTGACCACAATGCATTGTACTTTTTGTAGCACAAAAGAACATGATTAAAATAATGAGGATGCATTTTGTAGAGATTGTGATCATAACTACCCAAATTAAGTAGAAAGGTTAAAAACTTGCAAGTGGCATATATGCGACTGCAAGCTTTTACTCTCGATCGGTTACATCCTCTCCATAATCTTCAGCTTCATGAAGAGCTTCTTGTAGCCAATCACGGGACATGTATATGGGGAGAAGAGCAAAGGCTAGTGGATATGGCACCCTCTGCCTATGCATGACTCTAAATCTCGCCCTCTCATTTATTCTTTTTGCTTTGGACTCTTCATATCCCTCCACCCATCTTTGCATCTCGGGACTATTGAGGACACAAAACTTATTGAATTTCTCTCTTTGCTCTTCGCTCATCTTTCTTTCAACCCCTTTACCTTAGGGAACCTCTGCAATGACATGATGATCGTCCTTGATGTTCCAAGCATGTGGCATATCGGGATCCATGGATGCAAGAAACTTTGTGATGTATACTAATGACTCTTGCACAACCCATCCCTCCACCATCCTTGCTTTGGGTCTAACTCTTTGGGTGATATAATAGTAAGCATACCTGACAATGCCACTGATCTTGTAGATAGTGGTTCTAACATCTTCTGATAAGCATCCTCTCACTGTAATTGGGAGGATAAACTACCCAAGCAACAAAGGAGTTATAACAATGTGTCACAATCATATAAGTTACACAAAAGCATCACAATCTTAGTTGTACTCTTCTTTCAAGCTAACATGTAGAATATGTGTAATCTACCTTGTGCCAATCATGGGACTTGAGATACTAAGCTTATTGACCTTTGTAAACGCTCCCCTCAGGCAACGCATGTGTTTGAAAAGATGCAATATCCGCCTTGACCCTTGCCTCCTCTACCTTAGAAAGGATCCATGGTGCCTTTGGGAGAACAATTCTAGAAGGACGCTCTTGGGTTTCTTAACCACCCTCTTGAGTTATAGAACCATGCTCTTGAGTTCTACGCACACACTTTCGGGGCCACATGTAAGGCATCCTACCCACACTACAAGACACGACCACTTTTCGACATCGATACTGATGCTAAAAGCGAATAAATTTTTGTTTAAACAAGTGGAAAGTGTCAAAAATTCCATTTGTCTAGATGTCAGAAAGAAATCATCGGTGCGAGAGTCGGTGTCACCATCGGTAAAATATGCCTAGCAGTGTTTGTATGGGCGTCGATGTAGGTGTCGATATATATCGACATTGCAATGTCGATATAGGCATCGGTGTATACCGATGTTTTTACAGAAGCTTAAAAAAAATTATGTGGGGTAGGATGGGGCTTGTTTCAGTCCCATCTTGCCCCACATAATTTTTGTTCCCGTTAAAATCACGATTAAATGTTACAAATGTAGAGGTGTACATTACAATTTTGTAAAGAAAGTTTACAAAATAATGGCAATATGCTACAAAATGGCAAATGCGCCAAAGTAATGCGCTACAAAATGACAAAAGTACCGAACTCCAAAATGGGAAATCCACTGAGGCAATCTACTACAAAAAGGCATAAGTGCCAAAATATCGAACCACTAAATGTCATATCCTACTATTTCTCCTCTTCGTCTTCTGTGCCCTCCTCGCCCTCGATCTCTTTGCGTGTGCCCGATCCCTCGCCCTCCTCTTCTACGTACCTAGCCGATTCTTCCTCAGATCTCCTCTCTCCATCCGAATCTCCAGATGGGTCGAATGTGCCTCCCTAATAATGAAACAAGTTAGAAAAACTAAGAGCGTTGATTGTAAGATAATGGTGATAGTCAAACGATAACGAAGAGGAATAGGGTATACTCACATGATAGACTGCCACCTTTTCCCAATCAATGTGGACTCATTCTCTCTCCTTCTCCTTAAACCATGCCCTTCTCATTGCCTCCGCATCACTCATGGATGCGACAAGCTCGTTGGGACTCTTGCTGAAGCCATGGGATCTCCATGGGATGCCAGCAAAGGAGTTCCACAAGGGGTAGTCGAAAGGGTAGGCTTGAGAGGAATCAGCCTGGTGGGGAGTCTACCCAAGGGTAGTTGTAGGGGTAGGCCCCTCAGGAGTGGCCCGAGTGAAAAGAAAGTCCTCTGGAGAGTACAACCCATGATGTCTTCTCCCACGAGGGGCCCTATGATCTCTCTAGACGTGTGACATGCTAACATGTCTGATTTGGGGGGACTGGACAAACACAGACACAAGCAAGAAAACAAACACAAACACAAGAGTGGGTAAAAAGCAAAAAGACAATTTAATTAAAAAACAATACTTACACTTTACTTAAAAGACATTTTATTACTTAAAACTCAAGTTCAAATTATTAAAACTATGAAAAGACAATTTACTTAAGACTTCATCGTATATTATCATATATCTCCATAAGTTACATTGCCATATTTATCCAAAAGAGTATTCATATACCAAATTTGGCTCCAAAAGAGTGTTCAGGTACAAAATTTATGTCTAAAAGAGTTTTCATATACAAAAGTTCTCGCAACAATAGTATTCTTAAAGAAAATTTGTCTCCAAAAGAGACAATCTCCAAAAGTTCCAAAAGCGAGGAGGAGGTCTACTGCTCTGCATTACTATCGAGGTACTTTCCTCCTCCTCACCACTAGACGGGTCACTCGGGGCCTCATCTTTCACTTCTTCTAATATATAATTATGCTCTTCTTGGACTATGTACTCACAGTCGAAGAAGATGTCTACACAAACCATTATGTCTTGATGTCTACACAAACCATTATGTCTTTTGTAGTGTCCTCCTTGCTAAGTAGTCAGTCGAAGCAGTCTCTCCAAAGCTTATGGAGATCCCGTAGGTTGTTTTGTGCCTCCCTCAAAAAATGCCGCTCTATTCACAATCGGTCTAGAACCCACCCACGTACATGCACTTTGATGTTATACTTTACCCAATCTGCATCATGCGCAATCTTTTCTACTACATATGATAGCAGAGTTTGGATGTCCTGAATGACAGCAACATGGGGAACCGGGTTGGGGTTTTCGGAATACTATCATGGAGGAAGGCGTTCCATTTTTAATATGTTTGAAAACAAAGAACCAAATACAAGCATATAAAATACATTACAAATCATATCACGGCACTCATTCAAGACATGTAAAAGAATTCAGCGTACAAACGAGCGACATTCACATTCACTTCTATTCAACAAATTATAAATATCACACAAGCCAATATATTCCTAAAAGATAATTCTAGGAAACTTTATTGCATCCACTCTCCTTTATTCCACAATTTGCACCAATCACTTCCCCTATTAGCCTATCTGCATTATCCTCCTCAACTTTTGTACGTTTGGTTCTTTACCTTTCCCTTCTCTGCTTCATCCTCCCTCAATCTTTAAAGTCTCCCCTCCACTCTTCTTTGTCTTACATAACTACCCTGCTATACCCCTTCTCACACCACTCCCATCTCATCATTCCCCTCCTTCCACTACTTCCACTCTGCTACTCCTTGTCGCTCTCTCATTGCTTCCTTCTTGTCGGTCACTTCTAGTCACTCCCTTCTCTTCGCTCTCTCTCTTTGCTACTCCCCATGTCCCCTAGCGAAAAAGCAATGGTGACATCTTGGAGGAGCTCTACAATCAAACTTATGATATAAAGGATGGGTGATGAGATTATGTTGTATCCCTCTCTTTCTTATTTGTTATGCTTGTATTTTTTTGAAAAGAGAGAAAAGATAGGGAAAAAGGTTTGAAAAGATAGAGAAAAAGATAGGCTCCTCACACCTGTAGCCTAGGATTTAGCAAGCATTTACAGACTTGGATCATTCTTTAAATTCTTGGGTCTCGAATCTTAGCCTCCAATTGCCATGATACACAAAAAAAAAGTTAAAATGCATTTGAGACAACTGAGACTCTTAAAGATTCAAAGAATGATTTGGAGAGGGTCGCAATGACACAAGTCTGCATATGCTTGCTCAATGTCAAGTTGTTGAAGCTTCACATGGATGGGACCTCAAGGAGAAAAGACAAGAGGGGATATAAGAGATGAAATAAGAGAAGAGAGAAGGAGATGAGTGAAAGAGAGAGGGGAGAAGGAGGATGTGAACATAAGAGAAAGGGAGAAGGAGAGGAGTGAAGGAAAAGAGAGGATGGAAGAGGAAAAGACAGGAGAAAAGAGGGAGGGAAAAGCGAGGAGAAAAGAGAGAAAGGAGAGGAGATAAGAGAGAAAGATAGAGGGGAGAAAGAGGATGTGAAAATAAGAGGAACAGAAAAGGAGAGGAGTGAAGGAAAAGAGAGGATGGAGGAGGAAAAGAGGGAGGGAAAAGAGAGAGAAAAGATAGGAGAAGCGAGAAGAGAGGAAATAAGAGAAGAGAGGAAAAAAGAGAGGAGAAAAGAGAAGAGAGAATAAGAGAGGAAATAAGAGGAGGAAATAAGAGAAGAGAGGAGAAGAGAGGGGAGAAGAGAGGAAATAAGAGAAGAGAGGGGAAGATAGGGAAGAGAGGAAAAGAGAGGGGAGGAAGAGGGAGGGAAAGAGGGGAAAATAGGGAGGAAAAAGAGATGAGATAAGAGAGAAAGGAGAGGAGAAAGAGAGGAGGAAAGACAAAAAGAGGGGAAATAAGAGAGAAAGAGAGAGGGGAGAAAGAGGATGTTAATATAAGAGAAAGGGAAAAGGAGAGGAGTGTAGGAAAAGAGAGGATGAAAGAGGAAAAGGGAGGGGCAAAGAGGGAGGGAAAAGAGAAGAGAAGAGATAGGAGAAAAGAGAAGAGAGGATATAAGAGATGAAATAAGAGAAGAGAGGAGAAGAGAGGGGAGAAGAGAGGAAATAAGAGAAGAGGGGGGAAAGAGAGGGAAAGAGAGGAAAAGAGAGGGAAGGAAGAGGGAGGGAAAGAGGGAAAAAGAGAGGGAAAAAGAGAGGGGAGAAAGAGAGGAGAGTTCCTACACTCATCACTATAGCTAGTCCTTAAGGCGCTAGCTGTTGCAGGCATTAGGGGAGAATTGGGGTCTCAACAGGGCCTCATAAGGAATGGATAAGGGAATGCTTAGTGGGCTAATGCAAGGGGCTTGGAGGGTCCCAAAGAGGCCTAACCAGCCCAACTTAGGTGGGTTAAGCCCACATTTGAGCCCACCTCTCCCCCCATCAATGAGGGGAGGGGGCCACTTTTTGAAATTTGAATTTCAAATTTCGAATCTCCCTCCCTCCCTCTCTCTCGCTCCCTCCTTCCCTCTCCCTCCCTCCCTCCCCCTCCTCCCTCCCTCCTCCCTCCCTCCCTCCCTCCACTACAAGGTTAGTTCCCCAAATTTTCAATGAAATTTCTTACTCCAAAATATTCGTGGTGTTGTATTGTTTCCACTAAGACTCATTTGTACTCTACTTTAGGAATTTCATGGAGGATTTTTGGCCCTCCTTTGTTACTTGGGCAGTTTATTCTCCCAATTACAATGAGAGGATGCATATCAAAAGATGTTAGAACCACTATGTACAAGATCAATGGCATTGTCAGGTATGCTTAACATGTGGTATCAGAGCCACTCAGCCTCCATGAGCCTCCTTGAGCCATTTCTAGCCACATGATCATATTCTTCCTCACACTCATTTCTTCTCCATTTTTTCCTCTTTTGAGCAAAATTTCCAAGCACTTGTTCTCCCTCTATAGGCGACCATTTCTAGAATGCTTTGAGTTGTAGAATAGTCTTAGTAGGGCAAATCTCCACATCCAATAAATTAGTGAAATACTGCTCCAGTCGCCCATGCCGACAGCTTCTTCAATCAGTAAGCTTTTGCATAATTATGTGTGCTGGAGTCCTATTTCGTCAATTCCTCCTAGCAACAGCTTGGAGACCCTATTAGCTAGCTGCATTTCAAAATTCAGCCCAAATGCTTTAGTATTTGAGGAGAAATAGGCAAAAAACCAATCAAGAATGGTGCACTTCTCATAGACAAACTAACACGGCATTCCACAAACCAACATATTACATCAAACCCCAAAGATTATATAAATTAATAAAATATCATTTTTCAAGAATTAATAAGAATAAGGGTTTTCACATATGAAAAATAATATCTTTAAAAAATTATATTTGGGAGGCCACTGAGACCCTAGCAACCATGTGCATCAATTTTATGCCAAAAAACCCCTGCAAGACCAAAATCCGACATCATGCAACCAGAGCCCCACTTTCTGCAATCTGACATCGTGCGACAAAAACTGGGCTCTAGTCGCATGATGTCAGATTGCAGAAATTGGGCTTTGGTCACATGATGTCAGATTTTGGGCTTGTAGGGGTTTTTTTGGCAGAAAATTGATGCACATGGTTGCTAGGGTCTCAGTGGCCTCCCAAGTATAAATTTTTAAAGATATTATTTTTCATATGTGAAAAAACCATAACCCTAATTATTTACACAAATAGAGTGGGAGGGGCATGTGTTAGGGGCAAGTGGCATTGGTAGGATGTCCTAGGTTTAAAATCATAAAATTTTGTTGGGTTTTGTACCCTAAACCCTAATTTGTATTCCCTAAAACTAATTGTATTCCATGTGGCCTGAGTAAAAAGCACAAACCCGTTATTTTTCCTATGTTTCAGAACCATAACCCTAATTTTTTCCACAAATGGAGTGGCAGGGGCAAGTGATAGTGGCAAGATGTCCTGGGTTTAAAATCATAATATTTGGTTGGGTTTTGTACCCTAAACCCTTAACCTTTTTTTAAATTCCCTAAATCAAATTTGGGAGGGCACTGAGACCCCAGCAACCATGTGCATCATTTTCAAGCAAAAAAACCCCTTCAAAACCCTAAATTTGACATCATGCGACCAGAGCCCTGTTTCATGGCCTCCCAAATTTGTTTTTTTCCCACCCCCCCTAAATTACAAAACCATAACCCTAATTGTTTCTAGAAATGGAGTGGTAGGGGCAAGTGGCAGTGGCAGGATGTCCTGGGATTAAAATCATAAAATTTGGTTGGGTTTTCAACTCTAAACCCTAATCCCTATTTTTTATTCCCCATGAGTTGAAGAAAAACCAATGATTTTTGTGTTAAAATGGAACCTAGAATTATACTAATGATTTTGAATCACATGATGAAGCTAGCAAAGCTACATACCTTTTCTACCTCATTGTGGAGTGCGTTGTGTGGATAAAAATATAAAAAATGTTTTTCACTTCCTGCATGCTGATGGGTAGGTGCATAGCTATGTACATAGCTAGTTGGTGGTGGCTTTGAGCCATGGACACTCTCATATATTTTCTTGAGATGGTAGACACTTCTACGAGGACCTTTGGGAGATGATGAAGTGCAGTGTAGGTGTAGCAGGCACTCTAGAGCACATAGTATCCAGGTGTTACAGTGTTGGTTGGTTGAGTATTCATTTGGGCATGTGTGGTTGTAGTCTCGTGTTTAAGTGTATCTGCAAAGGGTGTGCCTAAGGTTGGAATATGTGCTTTAAGTGCCTTGGGCTAAGCTTTGTGGGAATCCTTGGGAGTGGTAAAAAGGCAACATGAGAGGTGGCTAATCAAGGATGACATGGTTGGGATTAAGAAAAGCATGCATGCATGCTACATAAATGAGGAAAGGATGCTTCTCGTCGACAAGCTGGCAAGTACACGAGATGATAGCAACCAAGACAAGCTGGAGAAGGGGCCGGTATGTGGGGGGAAGGACCGTCGAGAGCTTGAACATGGCTTGGTGGAGGATCGTGCAGGGGAAAGGATATGGTGGCTAGACTCAAAGAGGTCACTTCTATTTTGTTGGGGAAGCTTCGTGTGAAGGGAGGAGATTGGAGCTAGGGTGGCATTGCTATGGTAGGCCAAAAGGTCCATTAGAGGGGCTGCTCTCAGAGGGAAGCTGGGTTGAAGAGGTGCAACAAAGAGGAGAATTCAAAAAAGGGATCGTGGGCACACAAAGGAGGGGCACGCGAGCTCAGGAGTAACGGAGGGGGGGTATCGATTAGGGATTTGGAGAGGACCACAGAGGGTGTGTGCTCCATGGTGAGAAGGATAGGCTCGTAGGGGTGGAAGGAGAATGGTGAGCGGCAAAAGGTCTTGGGGAGAAGCTTGTTTGGTGAGCAGGAAGACAGGGGAAGAGATCTTCTTGGGAGGCCATCGTGACTATGGAGTTGTGGATGACAAAGAGGCTATAGCTGTGCTGAAGGGGAGAGCAGCTTGATCGGGGATGGATCTCTATTGTGCAAGCTGGGAGTGCCTTGGATTGGAAGGTGTGTGCTCCGTGGGCAGGGAAGCCATGGGGTCTTGACTATGTAGGGATCTTGTTAGAGGAAAGGGGATGAGCACAGGAGCTCAGAGGCTGTGGGGAAATGGGTTGTGGAGGCAAGAGCTCTGGGACAAGGGTGGTGGGTTTTCGACAAAGAGATTGTGTTAGTGTATAGTTCCTTGCATGGCTTGTAAGGACATAGTGCATGCTTGGCTAGAGCAGCAAGCCTAGTGCTCATGGATGATCTCAGAAAAGGCCTTGCTTGTGGTGTCAACGGGACTATGGGCAGCAGATGGCTTAAAGTATTAGGCTTCATGCAGTCCAAAGGTTATGGGGAAGTAGTCTTTGTTGGCTATGTGTGAATTGAAGAACTCTCTGTAAGTGTTTGATGGCATAGAAGAGGGGTGATGGCTTTGAGTATATGAGGCAGATGATTACTTGAAGTCAAAGAGATCCAAGATTGTTCTTCATGGATTTAGTCAGGGAGGATATGAGCATGGTTGTTTATACCATGAGCTATTAGGAAGTGTTTATGGCAGTTATGTAGTTATGAAGTTTTCATTTTCTGGAGTTTTATGTTTCATGGATCTTCTATGTATTTTCTGAGCTTGATCTTAGTCTCAGTAGGAGAGCTTGTATTGAGGTGTGTAACGTAGGTGGGTTGTTTGGCTTTTGGAGGAAATGTGGCCAGTGTATGAATTGAATGTAAAGGGGTGTAGAGACAAGGATGTTGAATGAATGCCTTTTACGTTCTGATGGTGTTGTTCACTTGATTTAAATGTGGGTGAGGGTGGCTGCTGTGAAGGCGGATTAGGCTCTCCTGCTTTTGTCCATCCACATTTTGGTGCCTCCACGGAGGATTGTGCACTTCAATTTACAAGTGTGAAGCTGTGCAGTCAGTTGTAATGTTGAAGAGCTGAGAGAAGGAATGGAAAATCAAAAGACTGAGGAAGCTTGGCATGCAAGAAGAGTCTAAGAATCTGATTAGAAGTCCAAAAATAATAAAGGCTTATATAGAGAGAGAGCTGGTGTCTGCTGTTCCTATGTAGGATGCTTCCTTGAGAAAGGATTTGCATGAAGCTATGGAGCTGACGAAAACACTTAGCCTAAATTGGATGGAGACTGCAGGAAGAGGCACAGGTGAGAATAACAGGAGAGAAGCTATGGCTGGAGGAGAAGAAAGTTCAGCTAGAATAGGTAGAGGACCAAGTGATATCAGCAATGTCCAATGCTGGAATTATGGGGAGTGGGGACATATTAGCCCTCACTATGTGATAAGCCACCCAAAGCAGGGGGAGATGACTATCCTGAGCAACAAAGAACAAATGATAGATCAAGTGACTATAGTATGGAGGTGAAAGATCTGAATAAGCTCTCTACCAATGGTGTGAAATGGGAGGATAAGGGGAAAGGAAAGGCAAGTAGCCTGATCAAAATGGAGACCATACCAGAGATTATGTCTGTACCGATGCAGTGTAATATGAGCTATAGCCTAGAATTGGAAGAGGAACCTGAGGAGACAGTCACATACAAAGAGACAGAGAGAGACAGAGGAAGAGAGCATCTCATCAGAGGAAGAGAGTCAGTTGTCTTCACTGTTGAAGAAACCGAATGCATATAGTGTTGATGATATAGGGGAGCTGGAAATCATTACACTTATTATGAATGGAGGCTTGTCAGTTGCTATGGAGGAGGGTGTTGCTCAGCCAGATCTATGTGAGGTTGCAGAGGGGAGCCCGAATGAAGGGGTTACTACCATAGATGGCAAAAAGGTTGAGAGCCCATTAAAGGCAGCTAAGGATAAGTCTGTGTGTGTAGTGGAAGATGATGATCATGCTCCAGTGTTGTGTGATGATGTGCACATGATGGCTGGTCAGGTTGCAGCAAATATACAACCACTTGAAGACAAGGCTTGGAAGGAGTACATGGCTGAATGCAATCAGTTCGTGGTTGAGAGTGTGATTGTGCATACTGAAGGGGCTGAGATTTCTGGTTCAACAAGTGAGGAAGAGAGAGGTGAAACTAGCAATGAAGATGAGAGCTCAATCATGTGTGACAGTGATGAAGCTGATGTGGCTATTACTGGATAAAGTAAAAGACCTGCAGTTAAAACTTTTAGTTTGGGTGGGACCAGCAAGTGTTGATTGTGTGCATGTGGACTTTGATGTGTATGATGAGGTTGAGATTCAATGTTTACAGGATGATGGTGATTCAGATAATGAGCTGGATTGCATTCTTGATGATGCACTGGATGATATGTTAGCATTGATCTCTTTGAAAAAGAATGTAGACACTAGTATGCATGTTGAGTAGGATAGTAGTGATAGTGTGGTTGATGATGAGCTAGATGCTTTACTTGATGATACCCTCATGGATTTTGTATGTGTGGTTGGTAATGACAAGACAATATGTACTTCTCATGATTGTTCAGAGAGTGAAGATGTCAGTGAAGATCTGATGCATAGCAAAGAGTGTGTTGATATGTTTGAGCACTCTTCAGATGGGAAGGATGTTTGTTTGCTCTTGGGTGATCTTGATAATTCATGTGATGGGCTAAGTTTTGCAGCTTATAAGGTTGAGGCAATAGGGTCTGTTGAAAAGTCCCTAATCATAGATTATGGGTTGGTTCTTCCTGAGAGATCTATGTGTGAGGTAGTGACCTCAAAAGATGTGGCTCATGTGAAGATGAGCAAGACTCATGACACAAGTGTGATTTCTGATAACCAGTGGAGTTGTGTGATGTCTTGGCAGGATAAGCGAGGGATAAACTATGGGATCTTGGAGGCTTAGTGAGGATGTGGGTATATGGAAGGAGATGGTGGCTACATCAATTTGGTGTGTTGTTAATTCCTTTTGATCTAGGGGGATGGTGGATTATATATATTTGGCAGTGGAGGGTTCAAAGTTATCCTTTTGATCTGGGAAAAGAAAAGCAAATGCATAAAGTACAAACTCATTTTGTTTTGATCCAGGCGGGTTGCTGATTTTTTCCTTTTAGCTACTGGACATGAATGTCACAGCAAAAGAAAGGGGTTGCTAGAGATGTGTCGATAAAAATGAAAAAAATGTTTTTCACTTGATATTTTCTTGAGATGGTAGACACTTCTACGGGGACTTTTGGGAAATGATGAAGTGTAGTGTAGGTGCAGTAGGCACTCTAGAGCACATAGTATCCAGTGTTACGGTGTTGGTTGGTTGAGTATTCATTTGGGCATGTGTGGTTGTAGTCTCGTTGTAATGTCATATGGACATTGATGTATGAATGAGGGTGAAGTATGTGATGCCATGTGTGGCATGCATGCATTAAATGCCTAGTTTAAGTGTATCTACAAAGGGTGTGCCTAAGGTTGGAATATATGCTTTAAGTGCCTTGGTCTAAGCTTTGTGGGAATCCTTGGGAGTGGTAAAAAGGCAGCATGAGGTGGCTAATCAAGGATGACATGGTTGGGATTAAGAAAAGCATGCATGCATGCTACATAAATGAGGAAAGGATGCTTCTCGTCGATGAGCTGGCAGTAGGTACACGAGATGATAGCAACCAAGACAAGCTGGAGAAGGGACCAGTGTGTGGGGGGAAGGATCGTCGAGAGCTTGAATGTGGCCTAGTGGAGGATCGTGCAGGGGAAAGGATATGGTGGCTGGGGACTCAGAGGGGTCACTTCTGTGTTGCTGGGGAAGCTTCTTATGAAGGGAGGAGCTTGGAGATGGGGTGGCGTCCCTACAGCAGGCCAAAAGGTCCTTCGGAGGGGTTTCTCTCAGAGGGAAGCTGGGTTGAAGAGGTGCAACAAAGAGGAGAATTCAAAAAAGGGATCGTGGGCACACAAAGGAGGGGTGCATGAGCTCAGAAGTAATGGAGGGGGGTCTCGATTATGGATTTGGAGAGGACCACAGAGGGTGTGTGCTCTGTGGTGAGCAGGAGAGGCTTGTAGGGGTGGAAGGAGAACAGTGAGTAGCAAAAGGTCTTGGGGAGAAGCTTGTTCAGTGAGCAGGAAGACAGGGGAAGAGAGCTTCTTGGGAGGCCATCGTGACTGTGGAGTTGTGGACGACAGAGAGGCTGTAGCTCTGTTGAAGGGGAGAGTAGCTTGGACCTCTACTGTGCAAGCTGGGAATGCCTTGGATTGGAAGGTGTGTGCCCTGTGGGCAGGGAAGCTATGGTCTTGACTATGTATGGATCTTGTTAGAGGAAAGGGGATGAGCATGGGAGCTCAGAGGCTGCACGAAAATGGGTTGTGGAGGCAGGAGCTCTGGGACAAGGGTGGCGGGTTTTTGACAACAAAGAGACCATGTTAGTGTATTGTTCCTTGCATGGCTTGTAAGGATGTAGTGCATGCTTGGTCAGAGCAGCAAGCCCAGTGCTCATGGATGATCTTAGAAAAGGCCTTGCTTGTGGCAATGGGACTATGGGTAATAAATGGCTTAAAGTATTAGGCTTCATGCAGTCCAAAGGTTATGGGGAAGTAGTCTTTGTTAGCTATGTGTGAATTGAAGAACTCTTTGTAAGTGTTTGATGGCATAGAAGAGGGGTGATGGCTTTGAGTATATGAGGCAGATGATTGACTTGAAGTCAAAGAGATCCAGGATTGTTCTTCATGGATTTAGTCAGGGAGGATATGAGCATGGTTGTTTATACCATGAGTTGTCAGGAAGTGTTTATGGAAGTTATGTAGTTCTGAAGTTGTCATTTTCTGGAGTTTTATGTTTCATGGGTCTTCTATGTATTTTTTGAGCTTGATGTCAGTCAGTAGGAGAGCTTGTGTTGAGCTGTGTAATCCACTGGGTTGTTTAGGTTGTTTGGCTTCTAAAGGAAATGTGGCTAGTGTATGAATGGAATGTGAAGGGGTGTAGAGGCAAGGATGTTGAATGAATGCCTTTTACCTTCTGATGGTGTTGTTCACTTGATTTAAATGTGGATGAGGGTGGCTGTGAAGGCGGATTAGGCTCTACTGCCTTTGTCCATCCAGCGTCAGCTACAGTGTCCAATTGGACTCCCTTTTGTTGTTTGGTCTTGGACTTCATGTTGGCTTGAGGTGCCAGCTTCTTCATCTCTCTCCCCGAACAATTCCCTCTGCAAATTCATGAACTGCTCATCAGACATGTCGTACTCTAGTGCGGCATCCTCCATTGCCTTTTGTGTTAGTTGGATTGCCTCTAGATCAATAAGGGAGTCATCAAAGCATGCAATCTCATCGATTACTCGAGCATCAAAGTCAATGACATCATCAAAAGTGTTATTCGAGAGCCGACATATCACCTCATACTCTCGGAGACCGATTTCTTCCATCACTTCCAATAGGGTAAGGTATTCCTCACCCTCAATTCTAATTGGATCAATTGAAGCAAGGTGTGGCTTGGTTGTTTCCTCATCTAGATTATAGGTAGAGGAGAGGATGGATATGCATGACTCGGATATGAAGATAAGATGACTTCACTTTCAACTTACTCCTTGAGAGTGCTCTCAATGGAAGCAAGAACGGAAGAGGGAGAGAGAGAAACAGAGAGCCACACAAGTTTTGGTGGGTGCAAAACACCCTAATCTTCTTTTTCATTCATTTATATATGTGTTTGAGTATTGTACATAACTGGGGTAAAGGCACAGTGACCTTTAACTCCCACAACCTCCCACTTAAAGGACAATGTGCCTTTAAGGGAGAACAACTAGTGAGCATACTATCCAATGCCCATCAATACATGATAATACTCAAACCGTTGACTAGGTAGACTCTTCGTCAGCATATTTGGAGGGTTATCATCTGTATGAACCTTGACAAGATCTATGCGCTTGTCCTCAAGTACCTCCCTGATGAAATGGTACCTAACCTCAATGTGTTTGGTCTTTGCATGAAAGACCGGATTCCGTGCTAAATGAATAGCACTCATGGAATCACTATGCAATGTCGGTACACTTGTATGAATCCCCAAATCTCCCACTAGCCGATCAAGCCATATAGCCTCCTTGCAACCCTCTGTGGTAGACAAAGCAGTGCACTTCTGTGCACGAGACATCCACGACATTGCACCACCTGCAAAGGTGAACACATAACCAGAAGTGGATCTCCTACTATCCACATGCCTTGCATAGTCTGAATCTGTGTACCCAAGTACATGCATGTCTCCTTTACCAAAGCAGATGCACATCTCCTTGGTATCCTTCATGTACCTCATGATGCACTTAACTACCTCCCAATGCCTCTTTCTCGGATTAGCCATATATCGGGTAACAACTCCCACTGCAAATGCAATGTCTGGTCTAGTAGCTATCATAGCATACATAAGACTCCCAACCGCTGATGCATAAGGAACCTTGGCCATCATGGCCCTCTCCTCATCTGATTTGGGACTATCTGTATGACTCAGTTTCACATATGGAGGCAATGGAGTACTCACTGCCTTCCCCCCCTCCATATTGAAATGCTACAATACTTTTGTAACATACTCTTTTTGTGAAAGCCAAAGGAGTTTCCTACTCCGATCACGTGTGATGCGCATACCAAGAATATGACCTACAAGTCCCAAATCCTTCATATCAAATGCCTCATGCAACTTGGCCTTTAATGCATCTAGCTCATAAGTATTCTTGCTAGCCAATAGCATATCATCCACATATAGTGCCAAGATTATCAGGCTATTATCCTTAGCCCTTTTAGTGTAGAGGCAGTGATCAATTTCACTCCTTCTAAAACCCTGGGACTGAATGAAAGCATCAAACTTCTGATACCATTCTCTAGGTGCTTGCTTAAGACCATAGAGACTCTTATTCAACTTGCAAACTAAATGCTCTTTGCTCTTTTCTTCAAAGCCTTCCGGCTGCACCATGTAAATTTCCTCATGCAAATCCCTATGCAAGAAAGCTGTCTTGACATCCATCTGCATAAGCTCCATATCCTCTGATGCCACTAGTCCAAGCATGCATCTAAGTGTGGTCATCTTCACAACCGGAGAGAATATCTCATCAAAGTCCACACCCTTCTCTTGCTTGAACCCTTTAGCGACCAAATGGGCCTTGTACCTAGGCACATCATCACCTGTGACCTTCATTTTGTAGACCCATTTACATGGCAATGTTTTCTTTCCATGTGGCAAAGAAACCAAGTCCCAAGTCTTATTCTTCATAAGTGACCTCATCTCTGATTGCATAGCATACTCCCACTTGCATTGATCCTCGTGCATCTTAGCCTCTCTGTAGCAAGAAGGCTCCCCGCAATCAGTAAGCATCACATAGTCTACCCCTGGAACAAACCTATCGGGCAGTCTAGACACTCTAGATGATATTCTCAAGGGCATTTCAGCTTGCTGTCCCACCTACATATCAGCCATATTTGGCTCATCATTTCCACCAATAGATGATCCATCATCTACCCTTGATTGTATACCTGTGGGAGTACTTGGTGGTACCATTTCTCGCACATTTGGTTCATAGACAGCTTGCTGTCTATCAACATATGCAGGTGGATTCACATCCTAGAAAGTGATTCTCCTCATTTCCACATCCCTCATGGGTGCCTTATGCATCTTCTTCTCATTGAAGACTACATCATGGCTGCGTATGATCTTCTTTGCTTCTGGATCCCAGAGACGATAGCCCATCTCTCCACTTTCACCATAACCCAGAAAGATGCATTTCCTAGACTTAGGATCTAGCTTCTTTCGAAGCTCTTTTGCAACATGTGCATATGCCTCACACCCAAATATACGCAAATGAGAGTAAGAGGGCTTCTTTCCACTCCATGCCTCTTCAAGAATACCACCATCCAAACTCTTACTAGGTAATCTATTGATCACATGCACTGCAGTCTTCATTGCCTCAGCCCAAAAACCACCAGAAAGACTTGCATTGGAAAGCATGCATTGGAACCTGTCTTGAATGGTACGGTTCATATATTATGTGCCTAGATTTTGCTCTGGAGTAAGAGAGGATGTGAGCTCCCTCTTAATCCCACGTGTATCACAGAAATGCTGAAAGTCATGAGAGATACTCTCCACCATTGTCAGTCCGTAGGCATTTAAGCGTTCTACCTGACTGATTCTCAACCAAGGCCAGCCATTTCTGAAATACCTGGAACACATCACTCTTCCGAGCTATAGCATAAGCCCACACTTTCCTAGTTGCATCATCAATGAATATCACATAGTATTCAGCCCCACCTAATGACCGTGTAGGCATGGGACCACATATGTCTGAATGCACCAAATCAAGCTTTTCAAACTCTTTCTTTCCCCTTCTTTTATGGGCTGATTTAGTCTGCTTTCCATAGAGACAGTGCTCACAAAATTCAAAATTAGAGAAACTCAAATGCGGTACATAACCCAAATGGCATAAGAGTTTCATTCCATTCTGGCTCATGTGCCCCAACCTACAATGCCACAAAGAAGTGCTTGGCTGCTCGGTTATTGCAACAACATGATCAAATACCCCTGATACATGTAAGGGATACAAAGTCCCACACTTGGCACCCCTGGCCAAAAGCATAGAGCCCTTCTAAATTTTCCAACTCTGAAAGCCAAAAGTGGTGTGAAGACCAGCATCATCTAGCTGACCCACTGAAATAAGACTCTTGGTCAACTTAGGCACATGTCTCACATGTTTCAAAATAAATGCAGATCCGTTTGCAAAAGAAAACTTTATGTCACCTACTCCCACTATGTCACATGCATAGTCATTTCCAAGATGCACACAACCTGTCTTTCCACTGTCATAAGTGGAGAACCATTCCCTATGAGGAGTAACATGGAATGAAGCACCAGAATCCAAAATCCAATCCTGGGAAAATGCATCATCTGAAGTGGTAAGCAACTCTGCAGATAAACTAGACATGAAGAGAACGTCATTTTCACTATCATGTGTGACTGCATTGACCTCCTCAATCTTCACTTTTCCTTTGTCGTCCCTTGGACTCTCTTCCTTTTGATTTGCACCCCAATTTGCATTCTTTTTCTTATCCTTTTGCTCTCTTTTCAGCTTGTAGCAATCCTTTTTCATATGGCCCTTCTTGCCACAGTGGTAACACTCAATGTTCTGTGCCCTGGATTTGCTACGAGACTTCTCTCTTTCTTGGGACTTCCCCTTGAACTATGATCTGCCCCTTTGCACATTTAAGGCTGCATCCTGCTTGTTGCCATCCATAGACTTCCGTCTAATCTCCTCGGCCAACAAGCTACCCACAACATCATCAAATTTTAGTACTCCACCAGGTGTAGAGTTATTGACAGCTGTACGGAAGGTATCCCATGAGGATGGCAATGAACATAAGAGAAATATTGCCTTAGTCTCTGCATCAAAATTCATCTTTTGAGCCTGAAGCTAGCTGAAAATAATATTGAATTCATTCAAGTGAGAAGCAATGGAGACCCCTTCCTTCATCTACAGCTCAAACAACCTCTTCATGAGGTAAACTTTATTAGAGGCAGTTTCCTTCTCATAAGTGGCACACAGTTTCTTCCACAGATCTTCCGTAGTTTGCTCATTTACTACTGTGAAATAAACTAACTTTGCAAGATGAAGTCTAATAGTAGACTTTACTAATGCATCCAACTCATTCCAATCATCCTCAGGCATATTTGCAAGCTCAGCTTCAATACCTACCAAGGGTTTAATTTGCTTCTTTTGAATAAGCACATCCCTTATTTGTTCTTTCCACAAAGAAAAGTTTGTCCCATCAAACTTTTTAATGCTGAAAAACTCCTTTTCAGACATGGAAGAGGATGCCATGATGCAAATGAAGCAAAAATCCCAAATGCTAGTGCCTACAAGAGAGAATCACACCAAATACCAAGTGCACCCAAATGTGTATGCCACAATAGAGTGAAATATCACCAAAACTCATGTCTCAAAGCATCTAACTCATGTGCATATACTATGCATCCATATGAGCAAATTTGGCCCAAAAGAAATTGCCAACTGCAATGGCAATCCAAAATGCCAATAAGTGCCAAATGACTCAAGCATAAACACCGTCCACTGGCATATGCATTAATAATATCTCATCCAAGAGAGCATAGCACTATCAGTGCATCACCTGCAATGTGTCAAAGCTGTCCCTCAGCATAAAATAGCATCCATGTGCAAAGCGTCCATAAAAATAGCATCCCACAAGGCAATTTGGGCCTATCAGTGCATCCAATAAGGACCACAATGCATCCAAATGGCCTATAAATCATGCACTGCAACCCAATGCACACCACGAATGAGCGCACACTGCTCAAACTGCAACCAGAGTAATCTGCATAAGGTATGCTTAAGAAATCATAGTCCCACGGTAATGACTGCTATTGAAAATAGAACCTGAGATGCCTCAAAACATGGGTGCCATTGCATAATCGGACTCAGCAAGAAAATCTGCAAATATCTCTCTTCTGTCGGAACTCCAAAATCCCAACCAATGAGTGAGAAATGGGAGTCAACACTTATCCACTGCCATGTGGCATAAATCTACGGTTTCAAAACCTTAGAATGAAAAATGCATAATAGAGAGACGAAATTGAATACACAGAGATCTATAACTCTAAAAATCCTCCACCGAAGAACTAATAGGTAGGGGTTTTTGGGCGTCCGAAACGCAATGGGATAGATGGTTTTGGAAACCGTGATCTCAATCATTGGGTCCAACACACGGACTGAAAAACATTTTTGGAAATAGAGCTGTTTGTAAACTCCACCGCAGTGCGAATGATGAGCAACATAGAAGTCTTAGGACCTCCTGAGTCCACCAGAATTGACAGATCTGCAAATGGTTGCTCCAAACTTGAGTTCCAACACCTGGGCTGAAAAATGCAGAAACTGACACAATGAGTTAGAAATCCAATGAAATGATCCCAGATTCAAGAATGAAGGTGTTTCCAAGCTCCTGAAGTGAAGTGGACACCAAAAGCAAGCAATAGTCGCCTCTACAAGTCAATACGGAGTCTCTGTCATCGAACGGAATAGGGAAAAGATCAAAAAACGACTTTTTCTTTGAAAACACTTAACAGGCTCTCAAAACCACTTCGCAAAACCAAAGTGACTTTTCCAAAGGTTCCTCCAAGGTCTCTACATACTTGGATGCAAGTAAAGTCACACACAAAGCTTCCCACAGAGTTTCTCCTTCCTCCCACATAGCTGCTGAGCTTCAAGCATTCACGAATGCTCAGCTAATCACCCGGGTTCTGATACCAGTTGAGAGTGCTCTCAACGGAAGCAAGAACGGAAGAAAGAGAGAGAGAAACAGAGAGCCACACAAGTTTTGGTGGGTGCAGAACACCCTAATCTTCTTTTTCATTCATTTATATATGTGTTTGAGTATTGTACATAACCGGGGTAAAGGCACAGTGACCTTTAACCCCCACACTACTCAGCTAGGCTAATAGTATGCTCCTCAGGCTGTAGGTCTAGGTTTAGCTCATCTCCTTCACCACTTGTTGATGGACCTTCTCCACCACTTGTGGATGCAGGACCCTCGGGCTGCTCGCCAACATCCTCATCAAACTTGCTAGTCGCAAGGAGAACAGTAAGGGCTGCATCTCTCTCGATCAAAAGAATTGGAAAAGATGAATCATCCCCGATGTGAATAGCATACTCACAGAGAGAGATAGGGACATTATCCGTGGTCCTACCTAGTGTCTTCTTGAAGTTAGCAATCTGGTCAAAAGAGCTCAAAATATCCAATAACCCATTGGTGAGGGGAATTAGAAATCGTGACAGATTGCCCATGGATAAGTCTATCAAAAGATTGAAGAGAGGGATTATCAGCAGGAAGGAGAGCTCTCAAGTGTGACTCAAGATGGAATGCCTTGCAAAAGATAGGATAAACCTGATTTGCAGAGGCATGGGAATTAGTGGATGAAATCCAGTGGTCAAAAGCCTCTCTAGGGGAAGCCATGAGTGTAGGAGGATGCTGAAGAAGATGAAAGAGGAGGCTATGGAATGCAAGGTTACTCAAGAGTGGGAAACTGAAAATATGAAAATGACCTTAGAAGTGTACTTCATAAATGGGCATTGTCCTTAAAAATGCTCTTAATTACAATATTTTTATATTGATTATTTTTTCTTTGGATAGTGTATCTCTCTCTGTCTCTCTCTCTGTCTCTCTCTCTGTCTCTCTCTCTCTCCCTCTCTCTCTCTCTCTCTATCTCTCTCTCTCTCCTTAGCTATCTCCCTCTCCTCTCTCTCCCTCTCTCCTTCTCTCTCCCTCTCTATCTATCTCTCTCTCTCTCGTTGCCCTTAGCTATCTCCCTCCCTCTCTCTCTCTCTCTCTCACACTTGAATTTCCCCAAGTTGCCAATCTAAGCCATGCTCAAAATTCCTGACTAGTACCTACTCAGAGTCAGTCCATACGCTCACATATGGTTTCACATCATTACATTACCTAAAACCTTATGTTCATTTATTCAGTGAGCAGACTTGAGAGAGTATAGAGGCATTGCAGATTGTTTCAGTGGGCAGATAGCACTTGATTTCACACACACATGCCACCATTGTAAAGCCTATTTGGCTATCTCATGGCATTGTGCACATCATTTCAGCCTTGTAAAGCCTCTTGGCTATTCCCAACATCATTGCCACAAGCCTTGTAATATAGATCAGATTTTATATATTGCAGTTCTATCTTCACCGATGGTTCAAAGATTTCACTTGGCACAGTTAGTGTATTTGTAGTTGATTCATACAGAGATTTTCACGATACTTTTGAGTACATCTCTCTCTCTCTCTCTCTTCTCTCTTTCTCTCTCCTAGACCCACAAGGTCTTTTGAGGATGTTAATATATCTTTCTTTGTTTCCCTTCCTCTCTCTCTCTCTCTCTCTCTCTCTCTCTCTCTCTCTCTCTCTCTCTCTCTCCCCCTCTCTCTCTCTCTCTCTCTCTGTCTCTATCTCTCTCTCTCTCTCTTTGTCTCTCTCTCTCACTGCCCTTAGCTATCTCCCTCTCTCTCTCTCTCTCGTAGACTTGCAAGGTCTTTCGAGGATGTTAATTTATCTTTCTTTCTTTCCCTTCCTTTGTGTCCCTCATTTCTCTCTCTCTCTCTCTCTCTCTCTTGCTCCCCCTCTCTCCCTTGCTCTCTCTCTCTCTCTCTATCTCTTTCCCTCCCTTTGTATCCCTATTTGCTCTCTCTCTCTCTCTCTCTCTCTCTCTCTCACACACACACACACACACACACACACACACACACACACACACACACACACACACTCCCGATGATCATCTTGTTGCCATGTTGCCCTTAGCTATCTATGTCATGGACATTGATTTTACATATACACTTTTTTTAATTTGTTAGCAGCTCCACCCTTTGGATCAATTGTATCTGGGGTTTTTTTCAATCTCACAGTCTCTCAAAGACCTTAATTAACTTTCTTATTTTTCTCTTTCTCAACTTAGAGGTGCAAATGAATAAATGCAATCTTAACTCTCTCTCTCTTCCCATTCTCTACCTCTCTCTCTCTCTATCCCACTCTCCATCTCCCTCTTTCTATCGCCATTTCCATTGTCATGGACATTGATTTAACATATACACTTTTTGTATTTTGTTAGCGGATCCACCCTTTGGATCAGTTGTATCTACATTTTTTTTCAATCTCATAGTCTCTCAAAGACCTTAATTAACTTTCGTATTTTTCTCTTTCTCAACTTAGAGGCGCAAATGAATAAATGCAATCTCAACTCTCTTTATCTCCCTTTGTGTCCCTCCCCCTTGACAAAACATGTGTGCCTTTGGATCTATGGAGCACTCTAAGGTGGATGGAACCAGTGTGGAAACATGATGAAGAGAGTGCTCATGACATGTACCTCAAGTCAATTAGGTTCCAAGATAGATTAGCTTGGACTCATAAAGAGAATCTTGAGATAGTGCAAAGTGCTTGATTGATATTACTTCAAATGAACCTCCCTTTTATAGGTGAGGGTACTTACATCTATATGCTTGCTCACATGTGGGATATCTCCTCCATGCCATGTGGCAGTTTTCCCTTTACTCATATCTTTGCTCTACAAGTGCTCATGGCACCATATCTCAACACCTCCCCTTGGTGCCATGATACTTTGGCTACTGCAAGGTGGGAGTTACATTCCATCACCTCCCCTTAGTGCATGCATTGCTACTTAAGGTGGTCAAGTGTGGTTTACATGTCAATACCTCCCCTGGGTGCTTTGATAGCTACTCTCAGGTGGTCAGGCTTGATTTACAAAATATATAGGCAAGGTTGGTAAGGGTTTTTGTTTCTCAATACATTCCATTGTTGTCACCATTTGGCTCATGGCTTGATGACGATGCTTTATTCTTACATGTGCCTTAATGCTTTCTATGTGGATGCCATGCTTCATGCTATGGTCATCTCATGCACTTGTGGTGTCGGCATGCTTATGACATCGATGTTTGCATTCATGCTTTGCTTTATCATTTGTCGCAAAGTTCTTACCATGAGCGTTTTTGCTTCAATGGCAGTGTCTAATTGCTAACAATGATTTTGACTTGATAGACGCATAGAGCTCAAAAATACGATCATTTTTCCTTTTTGAAGCGTGTCCAAATTCTTCCTGGATTGCAAGTTACGGCTTGTTGAAGCTTTTGTGAAGAAGAGGGGCTTTTGTTGATGTGGCACAGGGATTCACATGCTGAATTCCATACTGTGCTTAACAAGGGCCTCTGTGCCTAGGTGGCACTGTGCCATGTGGCAATCTTTAAACCCAAATAGGTTTACCCATGGTTACACAAAATTTACCATGGTCCAGCTGAACCTAACCATTAGCTTAACCAAGGTTCAACTTAACCCCACACAAATCCTACCTTATCTGCCATGTGTCATTTTTTTGTGAGACTTTGGAGAAGGAAGGTGATGCAGAGGGTCGTTCTTCTCTGAATCGATCGTCGGACGCTGCCTTTCACATAAGAGCTCCTCATTGGAGTGGATGACATTGAAGATGTGCAGAGCAAGGTCAAAGTTCGTCGATGGACTGTTGGAGAGGCATGTGGGCTTGCTCGTAGGTTGTCACATGGAGGAGCATTGCCACATCTAAGAGCTGTGTTTGAAGAGGCTGATTGTGAGCTCGTCGATGGTTTGAGGCTTGAGAGATTGTTGATGGAGTGCTGCCTCAGCCAAGAAGCCTAGTAAGGAGCTTTGCATGAGCACTTACTAAAGGATGTAGATGGAGGTCTTTACCTCAAAATTCTCTGCGGCAACTTTCTTAAGCTATCTCACTCTAGAGAATAGAACTGAAAGAAGAGCCTCTTGAATCTTAAGGAATTTTACAATCTCAAAGAACATCTCAAAGAACCAACTACCCTTCTCTCTCTCTCAATGGAGAGTCGAGACCTTTCTCTTTCTCACAAGAAACACTCATGAAATGGATGGACGGAAAATTTCTCTCTCAAGAGATGGAAATTTGTTTTCAATCTAAAACTAAAACTAACCTAGGAGAAAAACATGAGTTCCTAAGGTGTGCCTACAACTAATCTAGGAATGGGAGCAATCCTAGTGAGCTACTAATGAGCTAAACTAGGAAAGCTAAACCTATGCTCTGATACCATGACAAAACATGTGTGCCTCAGGATCTATGGAGCACTCTAAGGTGGATGGAACCTATGCGGAAACATGATGAAGAGAGTGCTCATGACATGTACCTCAAGTCAATTAGGTTCCAAGATAGATTAGCTTGGACTCATAAAGAGAATCTTGAGATAGTGCAAAGTGCTTGATTGATAGTACTTCAAATGAACCTCCCTTTTATAGGTGAGGGTACTTACATCCATATGCTTGCTCACATGTGGGATATCTCCTCCATGCCATGTGGCAGCTTTCCCTTTACTCATACCTTTGCTCTACAAGTGCTCATGGCACCATATCTCAATACCCCTCCCTTTGTCTCTTTCCCTCCCTTTGTGTCCCTGGCTACTCTCTCTCTCTCTCTCTCTCTCTCTCTCTCTCTCTATTCATACATCTAACAATGTCTCATGGCCAAGTGCATTATTTGTGTCTCTCTCTCTCTCTCTCTATATATATATATATCTATTCATACATCTAACTCTGTCTCATGGCCAGGTGCATTATTTGTGTTGCTTATTGCACTCTTAACGTCTCTCTCTCTCTCTCTCTCTCTCTCTCTTGCTTGCATGCTCTAATTGCTATCTATCTCTCTCACACAGTCTCTCTCTTACACAATATAGATATACAAATATCCACACAGACTTAAAATTACAAATATTTATCACTTTATCATTCATAGACCATAGAGAGCCATCAATCTAGAGATGCAGACTTCATTAAAAAAATCTTAAGAGATTCTAATCTATCATACTATCCTTCTTCATCTGGCACAATGAACATTGAGTCATAGAAGAAGATCTCGTCCTTTTTTAATTCTGATGGTGTGCGACCTTCATACTGAAGACTCCCAATCTCAACATGGAGGACATGCAACACCCCAGTTACGCATGCTGCAAGCTCCCACTCTTTGTAAGTAGGTGGATATAAGTCTGTAAAACAAATACAAGGCATAAAACAATTGTGTCAAGGTCTCCAAATAAATGCAAATAATCTAAAAAGCAAATGAAGTACTAGTACACTTTCTACGATATGGAAGTCCTACATTCGGATGCACATATATTTTTGCATGGGTAAAGACATGCTGAATATATACCTGTGTCACTGTGTTACTACCAGGAGAAATTTCAAAATCTAAGATCCTTCCCTTCCAATGTTTGGAGATGTCCATTGCATCCTTCTGACCCACTTTGTAGCACCCACGATTAGTAGGTTGCATTATGTCCAAGAATATTTCATGTAGAGCTGAGGAATCCATTCCCCATGCTCATTCTTAACATTCTGCATCAATATAATAGACTGTAAACTACTTCTATATCTATCATTTTCTACTTCCATAGTTTCTGCCCCTATACCATATGATTAAAATTAGCTCTTTCTACTTCAAAAGACCCTCCAAATTTATGTCTTCTATTCTCTCTTTCTCTATCACTCTCTTTCTTTTTCTTTGCAACTCTCTCTCTCTCTCTCTCTCTCTCCTTCCCTCTCTCCTTTAATTAAACCTCTCACAAAAACAAACAAAATATTATTACAAAAAACATAGAATATTTCTCTCTCTCTCAGTCTGTCTTCCAAGGTACCCCTCACACAAATAAACATCATTTTTTTAAAAATACTTAGTTTACGATATGCCCTCTTCCTGCTCTATTTCTCCACAAACAAAGAAAACATTATCAATATCATATCACTCTCTCTCTCCCTCCCAAACTCTTTGATTAGGATCTCTTTTTCTTCCCTCTTTCTCAAATACTTCTAAAACCTAGCAGTTTGAAATACAATCTCTGTCTCTCTCCCTCAATCATCCCCTCAACTGAAGAAAATAGCAGTTCGAAATATAATCTCTCTCTTTTCCCTTCCTCGATCTACCCCTCCTATACTAGCAAAGAAAAAAACGACTATTTTCTATCTCTCTCCCTCACTCATCCCCTCAAACAGATAAAAAACATAGCAATTTCAAATATAATATCTCTCTCTCTCTCTCTCTCTTTCTCTCTCTCTCTCTCTCTCTCTCTCTCTCTCTCTCTCTCTCTCTCTCTCTCTCTCTCTCTCTCTCTCCCTTCCTATATCTATCCCTCCTATACTAATGAATTAAAAAATGACTATTTTATGTCTCTCTCTCCTTCACTCATCCCCTCAAATAGAAAACAACATAGTAGTTCGAAATAATCTCTCTCTGTCTCTCTCTCTCTCTCTCTTTCCCTTCCTCTATCTATCCCTCCTATACCAGTGAAGAAAAAAATGTCAAAAATTATCTTGTAGTTTTAAATATCACCTACCTCAATCTCTCCCTCTTTCCTGTCTCTTGTAACAAACATATAGACAAAGTGTGATACAAAAACGTATCTACTTAATACAAATAAAACTTTCAAGGCAAAATCACTTCATTACCTAGAAAGTATGTGTTCCTTCTTCTAGAGTTGACTCTATATACTTCCAAAGTTAAAGAAAGAGTTGAAAATGATAGAGCACCCATTTTTCTCACTCCTTCCAAGCAAATTTAGGTCGTAACTTCAGGAGGTGACTCTCTATACTCCAAAAAGATGAGGAAAGAACTGAAAATGAGAGAACACCCGTTTTTCTCACTCCTTCCAAGCAGATTCAGGTCGCAACTTTGGTTTCTAAGAGAGAGTGAAATAAGTAGAGAATGAATGGAAGAGAAGAGGGATGAAGAGAGCTTGCATAGAAGTTTCTCTGAGAGATTTTTGAATGTGGAAGAAAAACGTGAGCAAAGAGGAGAGAGAATGACTAAGCAAGAGTGGAAAGAAGATATTTTGAAACCAGCTGCTAGAAAGTGGTGGGAATGAATGTTTGAAACGTTTTGGAAGAGAGAGAATAGGGGGAGACCTGGTTAGGAAGTCAAAATATGGGCCAAATGGTTGAATCAAATGGAAAACGTGAGCATAGTTCTAACTAGGGGATAGTTTGCCATGGGAGGAAAACAAGGAGGCCTGACATGGTCAGGGCAAGCCTGCCAAAGATAATTTTTTATTGTGATACACCAATGATGTTTTTTGGGGTATTTTGAAAAAAAACTAAAATTTCCCCTAGATTTGGGGAGCCTCTGTTACAAAGAAGTCCACATGGCATAATCTCCTTCATGGATACCATATTCCCTTATCCAAGCCTCTAATATTTTAGTAATTCTCCAAAGGGCCCCTTTTTTAGTCTAAAATTTTTGTAATGTTTTCAAATTTAAAGGTTCCTTAGCAACCACTCCATTTGCGAATGCATCCACAACATATTGATCCAATTGGTTAAAGTATTGAGTAAAAGATGACACAAACTTTGAATTTCGTAAGTCTTTGTGTCCTCCTTCCTCTTCAATCTCTTCATTCTCCTTAGACTCCTTGGTGAATAAGTTGAAATAAAAAATGGATTTATAGGATTTTCCTTTAATTGATTTATCATTTCATCACTTGGGATTTTGCAAACCATGGCAACAACAATCAAATTGCCAAGGGCATCCTGAAACATAGCACCTTTTGAGGAATCATATCTAAATACATCCACCTGGTACTAGAATTCAATATCCAACCTTTGATTGCCTCCAATAAAAAGGACACATTTCTTACTGAAACAATGGCAACCTATCCATAGCTTGGTGTTTCAATCATTGTAACTTCATTACTCACCTCAAAGAACCTTTCAAAAGAAACCAAATCTCAATCAGGCTCAAGGGATTCTTGAATCTCAATCCCAAGAACAACTACTCCCTACCCTTTGTTGCTCCATATATTATTAACACTCTGAATCCCCTCCAAGTTGGAATTTCAAATAATGTCAAGGACCACCCTAGATGTTCATCTATTAATGCAACCAATGTGTGCAAGTACATCTAATACATCTTCTTCAAGTTTAAAGTTTCCACCATGCCTCATGTTGCGATTAGACTATTGTGGCTTGGAGTACAAAAATAGATATGTTTTTGCATACGTATCTTTACTAGTGGCAAGGTGGGTTTCCTTAATGATAGAGATGGGTGTATAAATGGTTGTTCATACCCATGAAGACATTGATGAATAGTTTAGTCATCTTTAAGAGTAGTCGAGGACAAGTCACTCATTCATTGTAGCACATCTTAAGAAAACCTTCAATGAGTACATAAGCTCAAGGCTTGCCCCTTCTTTAGTGACAAAGACTCTAGAATTTAAAAGGGTTTATTGATGGTTACTTATGTGAAGGCCAAGATATACTTATTGGACATCCCATTGCATTTTTTTTTCATGTAGAATGACATTCTTGTAATGTAGTACAAAAATGAATCATACGCAAGATCATTGGATGCCAATGGATAGTGGCATAGAGTTGTGGAAAAGAGATGCTCTTGAAAACTCTCTGTTGCCACTTGGGGAACCAATGGTGCTTCCAATGTGTGAGTACTTAAAAGATAGTACTCAAGTGGTCAATGGTATAAAGGACTATATGAAATATTAGGACAAGCATCAGATTGAGAAAGGCTCACTAGATTCCTATAATGTCAGTGATACAATACTACCAAAATATGATCAAGGCACTATTAGGACCTATAGTATCTATGAAAATTCCAAGTATATATAGAGGCATTTGGCCATAGAAAACAAATGCAGTAGAACATCACACCAACACTAACAATGAAGATTTCATGGATTCAAAGGTGCTAGAAGAGCACTTCTATGGTCCACAATGGAACAAGATTAAATGTACATTCCAACCACTAGTAGATGTAAAAAAAGGTGACATTCTTTTTGTGAGGCTAAAAAATAATATATATCTAGGTATAGCTAAGTTAGACATTGAATGCCTCTGAACATACAACATGGTGCTGATACAACATTGGGCATCATGTTCATGTAACAAGAGTGCCAATGAAGAAGTTGTGTATCAAAATGTTGGGAGAAGTTTTGGATGTGCAATGACAAGGAACCTATTCATTGGGAGCATATAGACTCAATAGTATGGACTTGGAGACCAAAAGGATGGAAGAAACCAAAGAAGACCAAAATTCCTCCAACTATGCATGAGAAAGTAGAATAAAGCCTAGTAGGGGTCGATGAAGTGATTGACAAGAGTGTGTATTGAGATAACACTTGGCAATTAAGTATAAGATCATTGTCTAATGTGGCTGAATGTATAATGCTTTGACACTGTTCTGATGAATGACAAGCTTAGCCTAAGGGCACTATTCCAAACAAATGGTGTATCTTTACACTAGTTATAATGTGTTAAGAATTCAACAAAAGTTTCTACATTGAATGCAATATGCTTTCAAAGTTTGCACTATCAAAAAAAGTAAAAGTGGGTAGGTGACTTGTACAATATTGCAATGGAACAAAATTTCACGATAACTACTTCATTCCCAAAATTAAGTAAACATCCCACATATTTTTTCAATAAGATAAAATTAATGAGATAAATAAAGATAATGTGCATCATTCCCAAATTAATTTAAAATTGGACACATTCTCTAGAATAATAAAACCAAAGATCCATCATTAATGAAACAAGAGATTACCAAAATTAATGAAATTGATTTGCTTGCTCCAAGAAGAAGATGAGCCAAAAAGATGAGAAGGGATCCTACTAAATCAGAGAGTGTAATGTTCTTTTCTCCCAATTCATTTTGCCAAAATATCAGGACTTTCTGAAAATTACTAATATAGTGTTGGAGAAAGAATCGGTATGGAAAAGAACATACATTATAAAATGCATTAATTTGATAAGATACTAGAAAGAAAAAAATAAAATGCATTAATTGACAAGATACTAGAAAGCAAAAAAGATACAAAATATGCTATGAAGAAGCCCTTTCTGTCACTCCCAAGGTGAGAAGGTCCAACTTTTTGCTTGGCTGGTGCCACCTTTTGTTGCTAGTTCCACTTCTTAGGGTCATTCTCATTCTCTTCTTTTGTAAAGTGCCAATCCTAGTGACATAGATGAGGAGGCGTGGTTTCCTTTGGTTCACCACATCTTGGTGTGAAGATAGTGGGAGAGAGGGAAGGAGTCTCATTTGCGGCTTTCTCACATACACATGGGGGGATACACACAAAGGTGGAGGCTGAAAACAGTTTTCCTCTTCTTACTTGTGAAAGCCAAAAGACTCTAGTACAAAGAAATAGAAGAATCCTATATGTGGGTCTCAAACCAAACTCAACTAACTAAGGTGGCATACTAACTGAGCCACGAACTAGAGTAGATAAGGATAGCTGTCATCCAGCTATTATTCATGGGTGGTGTACCAACCGCATCTGCAGCTAACAAGTCGGTGACATAAATGCATAATGGTCACCCTTGCATATCACAAGTGGAGCTCGATATCTCAACACTCCCCCTCGAGCTCAATCCCAATTCCTGCACACCAAGCAGGTCTCTAAACTTGCGCAGCTTCTCTGCGCCCAATGCCTTCGTAAATATGTCAGCTACCCGATCCTCTGTGCTGACATAAACTAGATCAATAAGACCTAGTAAAACCTTCTCCCGCACATAGTGATAATGCACCTCAATGTGCTTTGTTCTAGCATGATAGACTGGGTTATTTGCCAAGTGTATACTGCTCATGTTGTCATAATAAATGACAACTGTCCCATCTATAGACTGATGCATATCATAGAGTAGCTTATGCAACCAAGCTACCTCACATGTAGCCATTGCTGCACCCCTGTACTCAGCCTCTATGCTCGACAAGGCAACTGTAGGCTATTTCTTGCTGCTCCAAGTGACTGCAACACTCCCAAAGGAGAACACATATCCACTGGTAGATCATCTATCTAAAATACTACTAGCCCAATCAGCATCAGTGTATCCATGCAACTGTATCTGAACCCCAGCCTCATAAAATAGTCCATACTGCAATGTGGACTTCACATACCTGAGTATGCGTCTAGCCGCATCCAAATGCAGTTTCCTTGGAGCCTGCATAAACTGACTTACCAATCCAACAGCATAGCTCAAATCTAGCTTGGTAATAGGCATATAAATAAAACTTCCTACTATGCGTCTGTACATAGTAGGGTCTTCCAGAAGCTCACCTGCATCTGCGCTCAGCTTCACATTCTGCTCCAAAGGAATTGAAATAGGCTTACAGCCTATCATCCCATATTTGAACAGCATGTCCAATCCATACTGCCTCTGCATGAGCTGTATCCCACTTGGTGATCTAATCACCTCAATGCCCAAGAAATAACACAGCTCTCCCAAATTCTTCATCTCAAACTTCTGCTTCAATAGCATTTTCACATGAAGGATATCTTCATCACTATCACCTGTGGTGATCAGATCATCAACATAAATGACAAGCAGCATAATACCTTTCTCTGTTTTTCTCACATAAAGTGAGAAATCTGCCTTGGAAATATGAAAGCCAATAGTGACAAGATACTGTCCTATCTTGTTAGACCATGCTCTAGGTGCTTGCTTCAAGCCATACAAGGCTTTCTTCAACTTGCAAACAACAGCATGAACATAACCTAGTGGCTGCTCCATAAAGACCTCTTCTTGCAAATCACCAATGCAAGAAGGCATTCTTTACATCCATCTGATGTAAAGACCATCCCTTTGATGCAGCCATAGCAATGACTGCTCTTACGGTTGCCATCCTTGCAACCGGACTAAATGTTTCTTCATAATCAATGCCGTATGTCTGTGCATACCCCTTGACAACTAATCTTGCCTTGTATCTGTTCACAGAACCATCTGCATTGTGCTTCACCTTATAAACCCACTTACAGCCAATTGCATTCTTGTCTTTGGGCAAAGGCACCAATTCCCATGTTGCATTTGCTTCCAAGGCATCCATTTCTTCATCCATGGCTTTCTCCCATTTTTCTTTTCCCATGGCTTGCTCAAAAGAAGTGGGTTCTGATTCTTGTATCACTTTGACCATATAGGCATAGTGAATGGCTCTAAATCCATCATATTTCAGCCTATCCACAGGATATCTAGCTCTGGTAGACCTGCGCAAAATAGGCTCACTTCCAGGTGCTCTCAAAACATCCCTGGTCTTCCTTACTCCAGGTGTAACAATAGAAGGAATACCCAACTCATCATCAATGCTCTGTTTTGAGCCATTGAATTTACCATCCACATAAGAGTGACCTGCATTCACATCAAACATGGGCTGATCTACCTTCTCTTTTCCTTTTCATGATACCTGCATACCACTATTTGCATTGCTTTGAGGAGATTCTCCTGATCTCAATCTACCTGTCCATGGCGAAGTATGTGAACCATGCTAGAGGACACTATAGGTCCACTAATATTTTATGATTGCTGCTGTGAATTTTGTGCAGCGTTACCATTTTGTGCATCTACATCAATCATCACATTTACTGGTTTATACCAGCTGCTCATCTCATCAAAAACAACATCTCTTCTCACTGTAAACTTACGAATATAAGGGTTATAGCATCTATACCCTTTCTACTGCAGAGAATAACCAATAAAGATGCACTTCTCAGCTTTTGGATCCAACTTGGACCTCAACTCATCTGGCACATGAACATAGGTAATGCAGCCAAAAATTTTCAAATGAGAAATATCTGGTTTTCTACCAGTATACATATCCTCTAGCGTCATGCCATGTATTGCTGCAATGGGAGTCATGTTCATTATGCAAACTACTGTAGCAACTGCTTCAGCCCAATAATAATCTGGAAGGTCTTTTTCATTTAGCATGGCCCGAAATACCTCTCCAACATGCCTATTTTTCCTTTCTGCAAGTCCATTTTGCTGTGGGGTATGACTGCATGAATATTGCTGCTTTATGCCATGCTCCTGTAGGAACCTTGCAAACTCATTTAAGAGGCATTCTCCCCCTCCATCTGACCTTAGGCATTTTATTTGCAGTCTTGTTTCTTTTTCAACCATAGCTTTAAAAGCTTTGAAATGCCCAAACACTTCACTTTTCTTTTTCATAAAATGCACCCAAACTTTTCTGCTGTAGTCATCAATAAAAGTGACAAAATAATGACAGCCTCCAATAGATGCAGCTTTAGTAGTCCACACATCAGAGTGGATTAATTCCAATGGCTTCTTACTCTCTTGAACATGCCTAGGAAA
Organism: Dipteris shenzhenensis; assembly: GCF_047967505.1. Classification (NCBI taxonomy): domain Eukaryota; kingdom Viridiplantae; phylum Streptophyta; class Polypodiopsida; order Gleicheniales; family Dipteridaceae; genus Dipteris; species Dipteris shenzhenensis. The sequence continues at coordinate 30,584,843 of NC_141612.1, forward strand.
TGGTTTCCTTGCCTGTTTTCCAAATTGACAGGCTTCACATATTTTGTGCATTTCTGCAACCTTGAACTTAGGCAATTCCGCAACAATATTTTGGGCCTACATTGATTTAAGTCGCTGTACATTAACATGATCAATGCGTTTATGCCAGATATCAATATCTGCAACTACACCGGTCCCATGTGCAAACATTGTTGCACTCAATTCAGGCATGTCCGCATCCAACGTAAACATCTTGCCCTTCTTCTTTCCTTTTGCTATCAAGCAACTGTTATTTTTCATATCCTCAACAAAGCATCCATGAGGATTAAATCTGACCTGCAAGCCCTGCTCAACCATTTGACCAACAGAAACCAGGTTCTTGGTGATGTTCGGGACATGAAATACATTAGACAGGTATTTCTTTTTCCCATCCTGCATAGACAAAGGAATTTTACCAATCTGCACAATAGGATGTGCAGTATCATCACCAGTCTCCACAAATCCTGGTCTTTCCATTTTCCTTGCATCCTGCATCCATTCTGCATGACCTGTCATGTGGTTTGACGCACCTCAGTCAACATACCACACATCATTTCTTTCTTCAGCACTTGTCACAGAATTGGTCATGTGCTACACCATAAACAGATCCATAAACAGATGCTCATTTCTATCATCACCCTGTCTACTAGAAGATGCATAATTGCCTTGCTGCAATTTTCCATTCATAATGTCATTCTGCTTTTTGTAGCAGTCTTTAGCCATATGACCCATTTCACCACAATAGTAGCATTCAACATTGCTGTTTGCATTTTGGCCTCTCTGCCATCCACCACAACCTCTTTGGCTCCCCCTGCCTCTAGAGTTACCACGTCCTCCTCCAAAGGACTGGTTTTCTTGAGTTTGCTGCGTATTTTGATTTCTACCATGGCCTCCAGATCGGCCTCCTCTACCTCTGCCTCTTCCTCTTCCAGCATTTAAGTAGAAGATAGTTTCTTTTGAAGTTCCTCCTGAAGGAGATGCACCACCATTTCTTTGCTCTTCATAAATTAGAAGAGCAAACAACTCCTCAAAATCAGGAAATTTTTCACGGACGGCAATGGATGTTCAGAACTGTGCATAATCCTTTCCTAGACCATTCAAGGTCACAGAAACTAAATCATCATCTTCCACTGGCGACCCAATGGAAGCAAGTGCATCTGTAATTTTCTTCACCTTCATGTGGTAGTTATTAATGCTCGTATTTTCTCTCTGCACATTGTGCAACTCCTGCTTGAGCTACATTTTCTTGGCTTGCATATTTGTGCTGTACATTTTTGCCAAAGTATCCCATGCCTCCTTTGGCGTACTTGCATCCTGAATATGCACAATCATAGAATCCGAAATACTGATAGACAGCCAGTACATAACTTTTCTGGCTCTCTCATGCCATCCTTTAAATGCCTACATTTTGTGTTGATTGGGAATATTAGGAAGAATTGGTTCTTCTTCATAATCTATAATGAACTCCCAATAGCCTTTTCCCATAAGGAAATTCGTCATTCTAAACTTCCATGCCTGGAAGTTGTTCTTGTCAAGCTTTTCAGTGACAATCTGTGAAAGAGAATCAGACGCCATTACAGAACACTGCTAAAAATTATCACTGCAAAAAACATAGCTTCTGCCTCACACGGGCAAATCTGCAAAACTGATGAAAGTGGTATTTGACCACATAGTCACTTCCTAGTGACGATTTAGCATCAATAAGCAACAAGGATGATTCTATAACTCCCAGTATCTCTGCACACAGGCATATGATGTAATTTCTACGGCAACTTTTCACCGACCTGTAGAGCAGTGGTCGCACATAAAAAATAGGGCCTTTTTCTGAGTACCTGCGAAGAAATTCCGCCTTCAAAATGGGCCCCGAAGCATATACTGCCCTCTCGCCACACCGTGAAGAGCGTCTCAATCTGAGACAGTGCACTCTTGCACTTTCGGCTGTGTACCTGCAAAGATTTTCTCCCAAACTCGAAAAAGAAAAGCAACACTGGTCCTCTTACTAGGACACCACGAACTTGGTTTGCTTTCTTGAGCTCCTTAGCACCTGATACCATGTGAAGATAGTGGGAGAGAGGGAAGGAGTCTCACTTGCGGCTTTCTCACATACACAATGGGGGAATACACACAAAGGTGGAGGCTGAAAATAGTTTTCCTCTTCTTAGTTGTGAAAGCCAAAAGAACTCTAGTATAAAGAAATAGAAGAACCCTATATGTGGGTCTCAAACCAAACTCAACTAACTAAGGTGGCATACTAACTGGCCCCTAAACCACCAAAAGAAGGTGTCCTCATGGGACCGTAGACATCACTGTGAATGAGCTGTAATTTATGTGTAGCTCTCACTGCACCATCCTTCTTAAAATGAAATCTATGCACCTTGCCAAGAATGCAACTCTCACATGCATGAGGAGGAGGTGACTCCAAAGGAGGCAATGCATTAACCATAGAAATGAGCATGCTTCCGAAGTGTCATTAAGCTGCCATAGCTCATGTGCCCATACCTGGCATGCTATAACTCCGCATTCTACATCGCAGCAATGGGAGTGCTCACTGAAAGTGCAAGATCGGATCTTTTTTCATATATGTCAAGCTGAAAAAGACCCCAATACAAAGTGCCAGACAACATCAAAGCATAGTCATTCTCTTTGTCTCTTACTGCACACTTAGCATCATCGAATATAACCTGAAATCCTCCTCTATTGAGAGAGGACACTGAAAGCAAATTCTTCTTTATACCTGTCACATAGAGGACATCTGAAATTCTGAAATCTGTACCATCAGTGGATGTGAGGATGATGTCCCCCACTACACATCCACTGATGGGTATATGTGGGTCTCAAACCAAACTCAACTAACTAAGGTGGCATACTAACTAAGGTGTCCCACAGCATATACTACCCTCTCGCCACACCGTGAAGGGTATCTCAATCTGAGACAGTGCACTCTTGCACTTTCGGCTGTGTACCAGCAGAGATTTTCTCCCAAACTCAAAAAAGGAAAGCAACACTGGTCCTCTTACCAGGACACCGCGAACTTGGTTTGCTTTCTTGAGCTCCTTACCACGAACCAGGCTCTGATACCATGTGAAGATAGTGGGAGAGAGGGAAGGAGTCTCACTTGCAGCTTTCTCACATACACAATGGGGGAATACACACAAAGGTAGAGGCTGAAAACAGTTTTCCTCTTCTTAGTTGTGAAAGCCAAAAGAACTCTAGTACAAAGAAATAGAAGAACCCTATATGTGGGTCTCAAACCAAACTCAACTAACTAAGGTGGCATACTAACTAAGCCACGAACTAGAGGGGACGAGCATTTTCTGAGCGAAATCTTCCGAGCGTCCGAGCGAAGGAAAAAAAAAGCTTCCAACTATGCATAAATATGGCAAAAATCGATCAGAAGAAAACATAGTTTCACTTAGAAATATGCAAAGTATTATAGCAATGCCTATTTTATACAAAAATCTTTAGGTGAATCTGTAGGAATGGTGAGAGCATAATGGGATGGCTTTTGAAGAAACCCACATGTAGAGTAGACTTCTCTATGAAAATTCCCTTATGATCCTTCTTACAACTTTTACTTAATAGGGGGTGACATTGAAAACCCTCTCTCAACCTATCTTCATGAAAGAGTTTCTTCAAAGAAAACTCATTGAAGCAAGCCATCCAGGTAGTCTCGCCAGCGAAACCCCTTTGAAGCAAGTCTCCCAAGGTAGTTTCGCCAGTGAAACTACCTTGGACAGCACTTTTAAAAGTGACATAACTTTCATATCCAATGTCCAAATATAGTCATTCAACCACTCAAATTGATCGGAACACCCCATTTGAGCACATCCATGGAGTTATATTTTGGAAAATCTTTCATCTATAGTATTAAATATTACATGTATTTTATGAGAGTGATATATAAGCCCAAGTTAATACTTATTTATAGTAATTTAAACTTCTTTAGAAACATGTCCATAAATATGCTATAAAAACACTAAAAAGATATTGCCATATGATATAAATGTGTTAATAAGTAATTATATATGCATAGTATTATTACATTGAGAGTGATTATGAGGAATGTTTCTTAAAGGAATCAACACTTTTTTAAGGTAATAATAGGGGTACAAAGGGATGTCTCTAAATAAGAAAATTATGTTGTGTAAAAATGAATGAGTGACTAGTCTGTATATTTTTATGATAAAGGGATCTAGTTCTAGTGAAAATAAAAGTGTAAAAACCATGTTTCCTAAAGAAAAACATTTTTAAAAATCTCTTGAAAAACACGCTCGGATAAACCTGCTCATAGGTTTTTGCTCGTAAAATTGACGCATCCCAAACTAGAGTAGATAAGGATAGCTATCATCCAGCTATTATTCATGGGCAGTGTACCAACCGCATCTGCAGCTAACAAGTCGGTGACATAAATGCACAATGGTCACCCTGGCATATCACGAGTGGAGCTCGATATCTCAACACTTGGATCTTCAAGATGTGGTGAACCATCACTTTGCATATGCAATGTAGCATCCACTTTGTATCAAACTATAGGTTTTCTTGCATATGATACTCTCTATGGAGCTCATTTATAACAGAATCCTTTTTATCAATAGCTTGGTATCTCAAATATTTAAATAAGTCCTTGTCAAAAGACAATGGACATGATCTATCACATCCTTGACATGACAAAAGATCATCTATCATCCATGATGATTTCTCCTCTCTTTTCCCTCCCTCTTTTCCCCTCTCTTTTCCCTCTTTCTCCCCTCTCTTTTCCTCTTCCATCCTCTCTTTTCCTTCACTCCTCTCCTTTTCCCTTTCTCTTATTTTCACATCCTCTTTCTCCCCTCTTTTTCTCTCTTATTTCCTCTCTTTTCTATCTTATTTCCTCTCTTTTCTCCTCTATTTTCTCTCTTTTCCCTCTCTCTTTTCCCCTCTTGCCCTCCCTCTTCCTCCCCTCTCTTTTCCTCTCTTTCCCTCTCTTTCCATATAGGGGAGACTTGGAGGGATGGGAGTGTGAAAACTCATCTACATCCCTCATCCTAGCAGCAGAGTAGCCTTGACCCTTACTACTCTTTTTGGACCTACGATGGGTACGCCCATGTGACTACCCCTTGAAAGGGGCTACAGGGGATGGTTGTCAAGTAGGAAAGTCATCAATTTACCTGATCTACCCCCGAGGGGTGTAGGAGAGGGAATAGATGAGGTCCTCTAGGATAGGGGAGAGAAGAATCTCGCTGCCTCCTTATCACTCATGGATGCGATAAACTCATCGGGACTTCCGACAAAGCCATGGGCTGCTAGCAAAGGAGTTCCCCGAGAGGGGTAATTGTAGAGGTAGGCCCTTGAGAAGTTGGCCCATGGGGAGTCCACTTAGAGGTAGTTGCAGGCAAGGGTAGGTCCCTGAGGAGTCGGCTGAGTGGAATCAAAGTCCTTTGGAGAGTACATCCCATGACGTCTCCTCCTATGAGGGGTCCCATGATCATGGGATCTGTGCTCTCCGGACGAGCAACGTGCTGACATGTCTAATTTGGGGGGATTGGACAAAAACAAAAACAAACACAAACACAAGGGCGGGTAAGAAAAGCAAAGAAAGCAATAAATACATACACTTTACTTAAAAGACAATTTATTACTTAAAAGTCAAGTTCAATTTACAAAACTATGAAAAGACAATTTACTTAAGACATCATCGTATATTATCATATATCTCGATAAAATAGATTACCATATGTATCCAAAAGAGTATTCATATAGAAAATTTGGGTCCAAAAGATGTTCACGTACAAAATTTATCTCCAAAAGAGTATTCATATACAAAAATTCTCACAAAAATAGTATTCTTAAACAAAATTTATCTTCAAAAGAGACATTCTCCAAAAATTCCAAAAGAGAGGATGAGGTCTACTACTCTGCATTACTATCACTCGTACTCTCCTCCTTCTCATGGCTAGATGGTCACTGAGGACCTCATCTTGCACGTCTTCTAAAATATAGTGATACTCGTCTTGTACTATGTACTCACGGTTCTAGAAGATGTCTACACAAACCATTATGTCTTTGATAGTCTCCTCCTTGTTAATGAGTGGCTTGAAGCAGTCTCTCTAAAGCTTGTGCAGATCTCGTAGGTTGTTTTGTGTGACCCTCAAAAAATGCCTCTCCCAGTGTGATTGGTCTGGACCCGACCCATGCGCATGCACTTCGACGTTAACCTTTATCCAATCTACATCATGCACAATTTTTTCTGCTACATGTGATAGTAGAGTATTAATGCCTCCGAATGACAGCAACATGGGGAACTAGATTAGGGTTTATGGAAGACTATCAGGAAGGAGGGCATTCCATTTATAATTTGTTTGAAAAAAACAACCAAATACAAGCATATAAAACACATTACAAATCATATCAGGTTGCTCACTCAAGATCTGTAAAAGAGTTCAAAGTACAAACAAGCTACATTCACATTCACTTCTATTCAAAAAATTATAAATATTACACAAGCCAATATATTCTGAAAAGCTAATTCTAGGTAACTCTATTGCATCCACTCTCCTTTATTCCACAATCTGTGCCAATCACATCCCCTATCACCCTATCCACTATATCCTCCTTAGCTTTTGTACGTTTGATTCTTTGATTTTCCCTTCTCTACTTCATCCTCCCTCAATCTTTAAAGTCTCCCCTCCTCTCTTCTTTGTCTCACACCACCCCCTAGCTATACCTCTCGCCATTCCCTTTGGGTCTATTGCTTGTTCTCTCCTTGTCTCTCTCTTGTTGTTCCCTTCTCGTCATTCCCCTCCTTCCACTCTGCTACTCCTTGTCACTCTCTCATCACTCTCTCATCACTTCCTTCTCATTGCTCCTTCTCATCGCTCTTTCTCTTTGCTACTCCCAATGGTCCCTACTAGTAGCAAAGAAGTTCTAATATCACACTTGGAGGAGCTATACCAATAGCAGTATTACGATACAAAGGATGGGGAGGTAGATGTACCATCTCTCCCTAGGGTGCATCTGTGTCCCTCCACACATGCCATGGGTGAGGATTATTCCGACCAAGACAAGACTGATCACAAAATCCTAGAGGATTCTATTGAGTGTATGCTAAGCTACATCCAAGAGAAAGGCCACATGCCCAAGGAAGCTCCTTGGAGTAAGAAGCAAAAAAAAAGGAGTGAAGAATAAGAAGAAGAAGAGAGATGCCAAAGGAGAGGATAGCACTTCATCAAAGACCAAATGATGAGAAGTCCAAAGTATTCTAGAGTACTCCGATTTGGAGAATGTAATTACAGTTTCTAGTATATGAGAGGGAGCCCTCTCTTGGATATTTGTTGTAACCCC